>NC_092115.1:19949595-19967095 GCF_045679555.1 Salvelinus alpinus
AGGTTTACCTTCCAACAGGACAATGACCCTAAGCACACAGCCAAGACAACACAGGAGTGGCTTTGGGACAAGTCTCTGAATGTCCTTGAGTGGCCCAACCAGAGCCCAGATTTGAACCCGATCGAACATCTCCGGAGAGACCTGACAATAGCTGTGCAGCGACACTCCCCATCCAACCTGACAGAGCTTGAGAGGATCTGCAGAGAAAAATGGGAGAAACTCCCCAAATACAGGCGTGCCAAGCTTGTAGCGTCATACCCAAGAAGACACGAGGCTGTAATTGCTGCCAAAGGTGCTTCAACAAAGTACTGAGTAAAGAGTCTGAATACTTATGTAAATGTACTATTTCAGTTTTTTTTTTTATATATGTTGAAAAATTTCTAAAAACCTGTTTGTCATTAAGGTTTATTGTGTGTAGATTGATGAGGGAAATAAACTATTTAATCCATTGTAGAATATTTAACAAACTGTGGAAAAAGTCAAGGGGTCTGAATACTTTCTGAATACTTTCTGTATTGTATGTACAGTATGTAACTAGAGGTGTGGGATCTTAATTTGATCACCCTGTTGCAGGAGAACTTTCGTTCAATGCAGGAAATGTGGATTGAGGTTTAAAAAGGCTTCTGAATTTCGACCGAAATTTCAGACTTGATTTTCCCTTATGAAAAATGCATCAACCCCTACACAAATGTTGATTAATTGTAATCCACATAATCATTCAAATTTCTGTTGCAGAAGGATTATTGTGTGCTTGCGTGTAAAGCGACACTACTGGCTAATTCTGGACAATTATCTTCCATAAATAGCTACATTTCCTACATCGGAACTTCCAGTCAGCCAACCAGTCAGTTAGTCAGCCTAGAGCCATACAGTCAGCCACACATCAGTTGAGAGAGCTACTGTAGCTGTCACCATCGAAGCCACAACTACTAAGTTGCCACTGTGACTGTCCTTCCAGCAGTAGCAGTGACTGTCCCAGCCAGCAGTGTCTCTAAACTATTCCTGGTGCTCTGCTCTGTTGTTACACAGATAAGTTTAACCAGAGGCTCCCTGGATGCAAATAGAGAGAAGGTCAGACTCTACAACTCTGCCCTTCTCCAAAGTCCTCTTAGGTCCCCCTTAGATGGAGGAAACAGGACTGGGACTTGTGCATTAAGAGTTACTACTACACTATCTAGGATCTTAGATGGAGGAAACAGGACTGGGACTTGTGCATTAAGAGTTACTACTACACTATCTAGGATCTTAGATGGAGGAAACAGGACTGGGACTTGTGCATTAAGAGTTACTACTACACTATCTAGGATCTTAGATGGAGGAAACAGGACTGGGACTTGTGCATTAAGAGTTACTACTACACTATCTAGGATCTTAGATGGAGGAAACAGGACTGGGACTTGTGCATTAAGAGTTACTACTACACTATCTAGGATCTTAGATGGAGGAAACAGGACTGGGACTTGTGCATTAAGAGTTACTACTACACTATCTAGGATCTTAGATGGAGGAAACAGGACTGGGACTTGTGCATTAAGAGTTACTACTACACTATCTAGGATCTTAGATGGAGGAAACAGGACTGGGACTTGTGCATTAAGAGTTACTACTACACTATCTAGGATCTTAGATGGAGGAAACAGGACTGGGACTTGTGCATTAAGAGTTACTACTACACTATCTAGGATCTTAGATGGAGGAAACAGGACTGGGACTTGTGCATTAAGAGTTACTACTACACTATCTAGGATCTTAGATGGAGGAAACAGGACTGGGACTTGTGCATTAAGAGTTACTACTACACTATCTAGGATCTTAGATGGAGGAAACAGGACTGGGACTTGTGCATTAAGAGTTACTACTACACTATCTAGGATCTTAGATGGAGGAAACAGGACTGGGACTTGTGCATTAAGAGTTACTACTACACTATCTAGGATCTTAGATGGAGGAAACAGGACTGGGACTTGTGCATTAAGAGTTACTACTACACTATCTAGGATCTTAGATGGAGGAAACAGGACTGGGACTTGTGCATTAAGAGTTACTACTACACTATCTAGGATCTTAGATGGAGGAAACAGGACTGGGACTTGTGCATTAAGAGTTACTACTACACTATCTAGGATCTTAGATGGAGGAAACAGGACTGGGACTTGTGCATTAAGAGTTACTACTACACTATCTAGGATCTTAGATGGAGGAAACAGGACTGGGACTTGTGCATTAAGAGTTACTACTACACTTTCTAGGATCTTAGATGGAGGAAACAGGACTGGGACTTGTGCATTAAGAGTTACTACTACACTATCTAGGATCTTAGATGGAGGAAACAGGACTGGGACTTGTGCATTAAGAGTTACTACTACACTATCTAGGATCTTAGATGGAGGAAACAGGACTGGGACTTGTGCATTAAGAGTTACTACTACACTATCTAGGATCTTAGATGGAGGAAACAGGACTGGGACTTGTGCATTAAGAGTTACTACTACACTATCTAGGATCTTAGATGGAGGAAACAGGACTGGGACTTGTGCATTAAGAGTTACTACTACACTATCTAGGATCTTAGATGGAGGAAACAGGACTGGGACTTGTGCATTAAGAGTTACTACTACACTATCTAGGATCTTAGATGGAGGAAACAGGACTGGGACTTGTGCATTAAGAGTTACTACTACACTATCTAGGATCTTAGATGGAGGAAACAGGACTGGGACTTGTGCATTAAGAGTTACTACTACACTATCTAGGATCTTAGATGGAGGAAACAGGACTGGGACTTGTGCATTAAGAGTTACTACTACACTATCTAGGATCTTAGATGGAGGAAACAGGACTGGGACTTGTGCATTAAGAGTTACTACTACACTATCTAGGATCTTAGATGGAGGAAACAGGACTGGGACTTGTGCATTAAGAGTTACTACTACACTATCTAGGATCTTAGATGGAGGAAACAGGACTGGGACTTGTGCATTAAGAGTTACTACTACACTATCTAGGATCTTAGATGGAGGAAACAGGACTGGGACTTGTGCATTAAGAGTTACTACTACACTATCTAGGATCTTAGATGGAGGAAACAGGACTGGGACTTGTGCATTAAGAGTTACTACTACACTATCTAGGATCTTAGATGGAGGAAACAGGACTGGGACTTGTGCATTAAGAGTTACTACTACACTATCTAGGATCTTAGATGGAGGAAACAGGACTGGGACTTGTGCATTAAGAGTTACTACTACACTATCTAGGATCTTAGATGGAGGAAACAGGACTGGGACTTGTGCATTAAGAGTTACTACTACACTATCTAGGATCTTAGATGGAGGAAACAGGACTGGGACTTGTGCATTAAGAGTTACTACTACACTATCTAGGATCTTAGATGGAGGAAACAGGACTGGGACTTGTGCATTAAGAGTTACTACTACACTATCTAGGATCTTAGATGGAGGAAACAGGACTGGGACTTGTGCATTAAGAGTTACTACTACACTATCTAGGATCTTAGATGGAGGAAACAGGACTGGGACTTGTGCATTAAGAGTTACTACTACACTATCTAGGATCTTAGATGGAGGAAACAGGACTGGGACTTGTGCATTAAGAGTTACTACTACACTATCTAGGATCTTAGATGGAGGAAACAGGACTGGGACTTGTGCATTAAGAGTTACTACTACACTATCTAGGATCTTAGATGGAGGAAACAGGACTGGGACTTGTGCATTAAGAGTTACTACTACACTATCTAGGATCTTAGATGGAGGAAACAGGACTGGGACTTGTGCATTAAGAGTTACTACTACACTATCTAGGATCTTAGATGGAGGAAACAGGACTGGGACTTGTGCATTAAGAGTTACTACTACACTATCTAGGATCTTAGATGGAGGAAACAGGACTGGGACTTGTGCATTAAGAGTTACTACTACACTATCTAGGATCTTAGATGGAGGAAACAGGACTGGGACTTGTGCATTAAGAGTTACTACTACACTATCTAGGATCTTAGATGGAGGAAACAGGACTGGGACTTGTGCATTAAGAGTTACTACTACACTATCTAGGATCTTAGATGGAGGAAACAGGACTGGGACTTGTGCATTAAGAGTTACTACTACACTATCTAGGATCTTAGATGGAGGAAACAGGACTGGGACTTGTGCATTAAGAGTTACTACTACACTATCTAGGATCTTAGATGGAGGAAACAGGACTGGGACTTGTGCATTAAGAGTTACTACTACACTATCTAGGATCTTAGATGGAGGAAACAGGACTGGGACTTGTGCATTAAGAGTTACTACTACACTATCTAGGATCTTAGATGGAGGAAACAGGACTGGGACTTGTGCATTAAGAGTTACTACTACACTATCTAGGATCTTAGATGGAGGAAACAGGACTGGGACTTGTGCATTAAGAGTTACTACTACACTATCTAGGATCTTAGATGGAGGAAACAGGACTGGGACTTGTGCATTAAGAGTTACTACTACACTATCTAGGATCTTAGATGGAGGAAACAGGACTGGGACTTGTGCATTAAGAGTTACTACTACACTATCTAGGATCTTAGATGGAGGAAACAGGACTGGGACTTGTGCATTAAGAGTTACTACTACACTATCTAGGATCTTAGATGGAGGAAACAGGACTGGGACTTGTGCATTAAGAGTTACTACTACACTATCTAGGATCTTAGATGGAGGAAACAGGACTGGGACTTGTGCATTAAGAGTTACTACTACACTATCTAGGATCTTAGATGGAGGAAACAGGACTGGGACTTGTGCATTAAGAGTTACTACTACACTATCTAGGATCTTAGATGGAGGAAACAGGACTGGGACTTGTGCATTAAGAGTTACTACTACACTATCTAGGATCTTAGATGGAGGAAACAGGACTGGGACTTGTGCATTAAGAGTTACTACTACACTTTCTAGGATCTTAGATGGAGGAAACAGGACTGGGACTTGTGCATTAAGAGTTACTACTACACTATCTAGGATCTTAGATGGAGGAAACAGGACTGGGACTTGTGCATTAAGAGTTACTACTACACTATCTAGGATCTTAGATGGAGGAAACAGGACTGGGACTTGTGCATTAAGAGTTACTACTACACTATCTAGGATCTTAGATGGAGGAAACAGGACTGGGACTTGTGCATTAAGAGTTACTACTACACTATCTAGGATCTTAGATGGAGGAAACAGGACTGGGACTTGTGCATTAAGAGTTACTACTACACTATCTAGGATCTTAGATGGAGGAAACAGGACTGGGACTTGTGCATTAAGAGTTACTACTACACTATCTAGGATCTTAGATGGAGGAAACAGGACTGGGACTTGTGCATTAAGAGTTACTACTACACTATCTAGGATCTTAGATGGAGGAAACAGGACTGGGACTTGTGCATTAAGAGTTACTACTACACTATCTAGGATCTTAGATGGAGGAAACAGGACTGGGACTTGTGCATTAAGAGTTACTACTACACTATCTAGGATCTTAGATGGAGGAAACAGGACTGGGACTTGTGCATTAAGAGTTACTACTACACTATCTAGGATCTTAGATGGAGGAAACAGGACTGGGACTTGTGCATTAAGAGTTACTACTACACTATCTAGGATCTTAGATGGAGGAAACAGGACTGGGACTTGTGCATTAAGAGTTACTACTACACTATCTAGGATCTTAGATGGAGGAAACAGGACTGGGACTTGTGCATTAAGAGTTACTACTACACTATCTAGGATCTTAGATGGAGGAAACAGGACTGGGACTTGTGCATTAAGAGTTACTACTACACTATCTAGGATCTTAGATGGAGGAAACAGGACTGGGACTTGTGCATTAAGAGTTACTACTACACTATCTAGGATCTTAGATGGAGGAAACAGGACTGGGACTTGTGCATTAAGAGTTACTACTACACTATCTAGGATCTTAGATGGAGGAAACAGGACTGGGACTTGTGCATTAAGAGTTACTACTACACTATCTAGGATCTTAGATGGAGGAAACAGGACTGGGACTTGTGCATTAAGAGTTACTACTACACTATCTAGGATCTTAGATGGAGGAAACAGGACTGGGACTTGTGCATTAAGAGTTACTACTACACTATCTAGGATCTTAGATGGAGGAAACAGGACTGGGACTTGTGCATTAAGAGTTACTACTACACTATCTAGGATCTTAGATGGAGGAAACAGGACTGGGACTTGTGCATTAAGAGTTACTACTACACTATCTAGGATCTTAGATGGAGGAAACAGGACTGGGACTTGTGCATTAAGAGTTACTACTACACTATCTAGGATCTTAGATGGAGGAAACAGGACTGGGACTTGTGCATTAAGAGTTACTACTACACTATCTAGGATCTTAGATGGAGGAAACAGGACTGGGACTTGTGCATTAAGAGTTACTACTACACTATCTAGGATCTTAGATGGAGGAAACAGGACTGGGACTTGTGCATTAAGAGTTACTACTACACTATCTAGGATCTTAGATGGAGGAAACAGGACTGGGACTTGTGCATTAAGAGTTACTACTACACTATCTAGGATCTTAGATGGAGGAAACAGGACTGGGACTTGTGCATTAAGAGTTACTACTACACTATCTAGGATCTTAGATGGAGGAAACAGGACTGGGACTTGTGCATTAAGAGTTACTACTACACTATCTAGGATCTTAGATGGAGGAAACAGGACTGGGACTTGTGCATTAAGAGTTACTACTACACTATCTAGGATCTTAGATGGAGGAAACAGGACTGGGACTTGTGCATTAAGAGTTACTACTACACTATCTAGGATCTTAGATGGAGGAAACAGGACTGGGACTTGTGCATTAAGAGTTACTACTACACTATCTAGGATCTTAGATGGAGGAAACAGGACTGGGACTTGTGCATTAAGAGTTACTACTACACTATCTAGGATCTTAGATGGAGGAAACAGGACTGGGACTTGTGCATTAAGAGTTACTACTACACTATCTAGGATCTTAGATGGAGGAAACAGGACTGGGACTTGTGCATTAAGAGTTACTACTACACTATCTAGGATCTTAGATGGAGGAAACAGGACTGGGACTTGTGCATTAAGAGTTACTACTACACTATCTAGGATCTTAGATGGAGGAAACAGGACTGGGACTTGTGCATTAAGAGTTACTACTACACTATCTAGGATCTTAGATGGAGGAAACAGGACTGGGACTTGTGCATTAAGAGTTACTACTACACTATCTAGGATCTTAGATGGAGGAAACAGGACTGGGACTTGTGCATTAAGAGTTACTACTACACTATCTAGGATCTTAGATGGAGGAAACAGGACTGGGACTTGTGCATTAAGAGTTACTACTACACTATCTAGGATCTTAGATGGAGGAAACAGGACTGGGACTTGTGCATTAAGAGTTACTACTACACTATCTAGGATCTTAGATGGAGGAAACAGGACTGGGACTTGTGCATTAAGAGTTACTACTACACTATCTAGGATCTTAGATGGAGGAAACAGGACTGGGACTTGTGCATTAAGAGTTACTACTACACTATCTAGGATCTTAGATGGAGGAAACAGGACTGGGACTTGTGCATTAAGAGTTACTACTACACTATCTAGGATCTTAGATGGAGGAAACAGGACTGGGACTTGTGCATTAAGAGTTACTACTACACTATCTAGGATCTTAGATGGAGGAAACAGGACTGGGACTTGTGCATTAAGAGTTACTACGACACTATCTAGGATCTTAGATGGAGGAAACAGGACTGGGACTTGTGCATTAAGAGTTACTACGACACTATCTAGGATCTTAGATGGAGGAAACAGGACTGGGACTTGTGCATTAAGAGTTACTACGACACTATCTAGGATCTTAGATGGAGGAAACAGGACTGGGACTTGTGCATTAAGAGTTACTACTACACTATCTAGGATCTTAGATGGAGGAAACAGGACTGGGACTTGTGCATTAAGAGTTACTACTACACTATCTAGGATCTTAGATGGAGGAAACAGGACTGGGACTTGTGCATTAAGAGTTACTACTACACTATCTAGGATCTTAGATGGAGGAAACAGGACTGGGACTTGTGCATTAAGAGTTACTACGACACTATCTAGGACATAAAAGGTTCTCCGGCTGTCCCCATGGGAGAACCCTTTGAAGAACCCTTGTTGGTTCCAGGTAGAACCCTTTTGGTTACAAGTAGAACTGTTTTGGGTTCCATGTAAAACCCTTTCCACAGAGCGTTCTACATGGAACCCAAAATGGTTTTACTTGGAACCAAAAAGGGTTTTACTTGGAACCAAAAAGTGTTTTACTTGAAACCAAAAAGTGTTCTCTTATGGGGACAGCGAAATAACCTTTTTGGAATCCTTACTGCTCAAGACCAAACAACCAATTTCCTCAAACTAGCGTACTGTGACATTCTCCAAACATTCCCTTTTCTGAATATATAAAGAAAAAGATCATACATATGTATTAAGAACGCTACGTTGAATTCATGGGCTTTGTAGTCAAAGGTGGCATTGCCAAAAGGAGATGGGAACAGGAAAGAGAACGGGTCACCTTGTATGTGTGTATATGTGCCTTTCTTTCTTGAGGCACACACAGAAACACACACACAGGCCATTTTTAATACCACAGAATCCAAAAGGCACCTTGGTCCAATACCCAGCAGAGCCCTTTAGCTAGTCATTGGAATGCATGTTCAGGAGGACAAACCGAGATGAATATGAACACAAAAAGGCAGAGCTACACACACACACTTAGGCATGCACACACAGACACACTCCGTTCCACAATAAAGCAAGATCCCATAGGAATCCACAGTTATACTGTAGGCTATTAAAGAGAAATAGAGGCACAAGCAGCTCTGAAACCAAAAGGCTAGAGTCTGTGGACAGGTGACTGACAGACCGAGGCAGGGACTGAGAGGGAACAGAGTGGCGAGGAGGTCCCCACTTCAGGGCCTACGGGTGGGTCAAGGCAAGGGGACAGAGGGGCATAAGAGTAGAGGGGGAGGTTGGGGCATCAGGTAGCCTAGCGGGTAAGAGTATTGGGCCAGTAACCAAAAGGTTGCTGGTTCAAGTCCCCCAACCAACTAGGTAAACAATCTGTCGATGTGCCCTTGCGCAATGCACTTAACCATAAT
The DNA here is from genome assembly GCF_045679555.1 of Salvelinus alpinus. Classification (NCBI taxonomy): domain Eukaryota; kingdom Metazoa; phylum Chordata; class Actinopteri; order Salmoniformes; family Salmonidae; genus Salvelinus; species Salvelinus alpinus. Next base: position 19,958,801 of record NC_092115.1, read on the forward strand.
TGCCTCTGTAAGTCACTCTGGATAAGAGTTTAACAATGACTCAAATTCAACATAAGGTTTAAATCACTTGCTATTAATTGTGTGTGCATGCACGTACGTACACACACACACCCCTACCCACCTCATGCACACACATTACATCCCAATGCTCCTCTCCTAGTGGAGTGTAAAGTGAGCTAGTTGTCATTAGAATGTATTGTGTCTTAATAAGGTGGAGAGCAGTAGGGCCCGGGGTATTACTCACAGTGAAAGGCTGGCTGACCCGTTAGGGAAACAGATTAGTCGTATTCCCCCGATGACAACGGCCCTACCGCAGAGATACGTGGCCCTGCAAGGCGTGCTTACCCATTCCAATTAAACAGTAGACTACATTAGTTAAAGGTCCAATGCAGACATTTTTATCTCAATATCAAATAATTTCTGGGTTAACAATTATTCATTATTAACAACCTTATATTCAATTAAAATGGTAAAAAAATAAACAAAAATAGATTTTTATCAAAGAGCAATTTCTCAAGCAAGAATTTTGCTATGACTGCATGGAAGAGGTCTGAGTGGGGAGGGGGAAACTAAAAAGTTGCTGTTATTGGCAGAGAGATTTGGAACTCTTTCTTATTGGTTTAATAACTAATTTACCACCTGGTGATGTCACCAGGGTGGCCAAAAGTCCATCCCGCCAAACAGGCTGAAATTTCAGGCAGTCTTTTCAAAAACAGCCCTTACACTGAAAGGCCAGTATTATTATTTTCACAATTTCACATTATTATTCCAATCTCATAGTGGTGAAATATATATAAAACTCAGGAAAATCATGTTTTTGACTGCACTGGGCCTTTAAAGGAGGGTTGGTGGTGTGTGTGTGAGTGAGAGGATGGGGGATGGGGGGGTCTGCTGGGGTCTTGGCATCGAGCATTACTCAAGCCCACCATCCCCATCATGAGCTGAATCACTGAGGAAATGGTCCAAGGATATTTTTCAGTGTGTCTCTTCATTAAAACGTCTCGTCTCGTGAGACCCCATGTTTTAAGTCAAGGAAACATTTAGTTGCATAGTTGTAAATTAAGAACTTGGATTTGCCACCATGTTGTTTATACATATGAGACTCCTGTTGGTACTCATTTCTGAACCAACAAGCGCAAGTAATCCACAAAATATGCAGGCATTAGGCTGTATGCAGCACAAGGGAAGGAACAGAAGTCTGCAGGACAGGGTAGCCAAAATAGGGCAAGTAAGTTCTTCTTGTCACTAAATCACCACCCTTAGTGGTGTTGGCAGAAAACGGATGTTTCTGGTTCTCGGGGATACAGACTTTTCAACCTAACTTCAGTTTCCCATGAAAAACGGAAGTGGGGACTCCGCTCAGGCGTCTTTCTACGCCTGCTACATTAGGTTACTAAATCACAAAGATACTACTGGTCCATACAAAGACCAACAAAACAACGACCAGTACATCGGCCGTACAGATGAAGTGATGGAAACCTACAGTATGAGGTTGTTTCTCATCTTCTATCCATCCTCTCTCAGACAGAACAGACATGCTCTGTTTGGCATTCTGCCCGTCCTTCCTCCTCCATGCTCCTATGAATGTTCCTCCATCGCTCCTTCCTTGCTCCTTTGGGTGCTGTTCCTTCACCTAGACCACTCTTTCTGTCTCTTCCACCTTTTATTAGGGTGTATTCTATCTATTCTGTCTATCAGGTTGTATAATTGTGTGGTCTCCCCCTCATTCTGTTAGTATCAACACATTTCCCCAGTATAAAGAGTTATTACATTTACATGAGTGTCCAGCCCCATTGGCACCATTGTGTGTCTCTCTACCTTTCACTCATCTTTCCCACTCTCACCCTCGTCCTCTCTCTCTCTCACCCTCGTCCTCTCTCTCTCGCTCACCCTCGTCCTCTCTCTCTCGCTCACCCTCGTCCTCTCTCTCACCCTCGTTCTCTCTCTCTCACCCTCATCCTCTCTCTCTCGCTCACCCTCGTCCTCTCTCTCACCCTCATCCTCTCTCTCTCTCACCCTCGTCCTCTCTCTCTCGCTCACCCTCGTCCTCTCTCTCTCGCTCACCCTCGTCCTCTCTCTCACCCTCATCCTCTCTCTCTCTCGCTCACCCTCATCCTCTCTCACCCTCATCCTCTCACCCTCATCCTCTCTCACCCTCGTCCTCTCTCTCACCCTCGTCCTCCCCTCTCTCTCACCCTCGTCATCTCTCTCACCCTCATCCTCTCTCTCTCGCTCACCCTCGTTCTCTCTCTCTCACCCTCGTCCACTCTCTCTCTCTTACCCTCGTCCTCTTTCTCTCTCTGTCACCCTTGTCCTCTTACCCTTGTCCTCTCTCTCACACACACACACACACACACACACACACACACACACACACACACACACACACACACACACACACACACACACACACACACACACACACACACACACACCTTCTCTCCCTCTCCTCACCCCTCCCTCTTTTTTCTTTCTTGACACTCATCTCAAAGGGTAGAGATCAAAGGAGTGTGTCAGAACCTTGATAGATGTGTTTGTGTGGACGTGTGTGCCAATGCGCACTTGTGTGTATATATGTGTGTGCAGTGTGTGTGTGGGTCACAGTGTGTGTGTGTGCAGTGTGTGGGGTGGTCATTGGTTCAATGTGTGACTGTCCCATGCTGCATGACCAGTGAGGAGATCGATGCTGCTGTGGCTCTCACCTCTGACTCATAGCAAGGGCCAGGAGCTTTATCCTGATTACTTGACTTGATCTGGAAAAACTCTGGGCCCTATAGATAAAGCATCAATAGCCATAGTAGGACAAGGATAAAGAGGGGAATATGGATTGACATGCTAAGCCACAGACGAGATTTGGGCAGTGGTCAGTTTTAGATCTGTCTACATAAAGTCTCTCCAATGCCCATGCAGAACATCTACAGAGACAAAAACATGTATTGCTGGTAAGAAGAATAACTCAGTGCTACAGACATCCAGCTTCCATGTAATTGCCCATAGCTGCATTACTAAATATAGCTCCAGTCAAGTGTTGCCTCTTGCAAAGTTATTTGTTTATTTATTTGTTTATTTTTTAACATATCGAGTACCAAAACATTGATACACTGATAGACAAGGACAGTCACACAAATTTAAAACACAACAATATACAAACAATGCAACAAAAAAATTGTGATTATGGAAGAACACTTTCCGTATCCAGTCCTCGCCTGCCTGCAGGAAATGTACCAGTGCATTACAGCTTCATTTGAAACTCCACCAAAAGACAGACTGTTTTCCCTCTAGACAGCTTTACAAGATAGATTTGTTTTACAATGAAGTTTACAACACCATGTGAGGAGTGTGCTAAAACGACCGTTAATCCAAGTGCCAATTCACCATTAGCCAGGCCCGTCTGTGATCACAGAGGAGGCTGGTGGCAGAGTTGAGGGGGGGGGGGGGGGGGGGTGAGAGAGAGAGGCTCAAAATGAAGAGAGGAGTAAAAGAAAGCAAGTCAGAGAGAGTAATGTCCATTTGTTAAATGAAGAGAGAGAGATGGAGGTAGGGAGAAAGAGACACTACTCCTACCACTAACAGGGGAGGTAGGGAGAAAGAGACACTACTCCTACCACTAACAGGGGAGGTAGGGAGAAAGAGACACTACTCCTACCACTAACAGGGGAGGTAGGAAGAAAGAGACACTACTCCTACCACTAACAGGGGAGGTAGGGAGAAAGAGACACTACTCCTACCACTAACAGGGGAGGTAGGGAGAAAGGGAAGGTAGGGAGAAAGAGACACTACTCCTACCACTAACAGGGGAGGTAGGGAGAAAGGGAAGGTAGGGAGAAAGAGACACTACTCCTACCACTAACAGGGGAGGTAGGGAGAAAGGGAAGGTAGGGAGAAAGAGACACTACTCCTACCACTAACAGGGGAGGTAGGGAGAAAGAGACACTACTCCTACCACTAACAGGGAAGGTAGGGAGAAAGAGACACTACTCCTACCACTAACAGGGAAGGTAGGGAGAAAGGGAAGGTAGGGAGAAAGAGACACTACTCCTACCACTAACAGGGGAGGTAGGGAGAAAGAGACACTACTCCTACCACTAACAGGGGAGGTAGGGAGAAAGAGACACTACTCCTACCACTAACAGGGGAGGTAGGGAGAAAGAGACACTACTCCTACCACTAACAGGGGAGGTAGGGAGAAAGAGACACTACTCCTACCACTAACAGGGGAGGTAGGGAGAAAGAGACACTACTCCTACCACTAACAGGGGAGGTAGGAAGAAAGAGACACTACTCCTACAACTAACAGGGGAGGTAGGGAGAAAGAGACACTACTCCTACCACTAACAGGGGAGGTAGGGAGAAAGAGACACTACTCCTACCACTAACAGGGGAGGTAGGGAGAAAGAGACACTACTCCTACCACTAACAGGGGAGGTAGGGAGAAAGAGACACTACTCCTACCACTAACAGGGGAGATAGGAAGAAAGAGACACTACTCCTACCACTAACAGGGGAGGTAGGGAGAAAGAGACACTACTCCTACCACTAACAGGGGAGGTAGGGAGAAAGAGACACTACTCCTACCACTAACAGGGGAGGTAGGGAGAAAGAGACACTACTCCTACCACTAACAGGGGAGGTAGGAAGAAAGAGACACTACTCCTACCACTAACAGGGGAGGTAGGGAGAAAGAGACACTACTCCTACCACTAACAGGGGAGGTAGGGAGAAAGAGACACTACTCCTACCACTAACAGGGGAGGTAGGGAGAAAGAGACACTACTCCTACCACTAACAGGGGAGGTAGGGAGAAAGAGACACTACTCCTACCACTAACAGGGGAGGTAGGAAGAAAGAGACACTACTCCTACCACTAACAGGGGAGGTAGGGAGAAAGAGACACTACTCCTACCACTAACAGGGAAGGTAGGGAGAAAGGGAAGGTAGGGAGAAAGAGACACTACTCCTACCACTAACAGGGGAGGTAGGGAGAAAGAGACACTACTCCTACCACTAACAGGGGAGGTAGGGAGAAAGAGACACTACTCCTACCACTAACAGGGGAGGTAGGGAGAAAGAGACACTACTCCTACCACTAACAGGGGAGGTAGGAAGAAAGAGACACTACTCCTACCACTAACAGGGGAGGTAGGGAGAAAGAGACACTACTCCTACCACTAACAGGGGAGGTAGGGAGAAAGAGACACTACTCCTACCACTAACAGGGAAGGTAGGGAGAAAGGGAAGGTAGGGAGAAAGAGACACTACTCCTACCACTAACAGGGGAGGTAGGGAGAAAGAGACACTACTCCTACCACTAACAGGGGAGGTAGGGAGAAAGAGACACTACTCCTACCACTAACAGGGGAGGTAGGGAGAAAGAGACACTACTCCTACCACTAACAGGGGAGGTAGGGAGAAAGAGACACTACTACCACTAACAGGGGAGGTAGGGAGAAAGAGACACTACTCCTACCACTAACAGGGAAGGTAGGGAGAAAGAGACACTACTCCTACCACTAACAGGGGAGGTAGGGAGAAAGAGACACTACTCCTACCACTAACAGGGGAGGTAGGGAGAAAGAGACACTACTCCTACCACTAACAGGGGAGATAGGGAGAAAGAGACACTACTCCTACCACTAACAGGGGAGGTAGGGAGAAAGAGACACTACTCCTACAACTAACAGGGGAGGTAGGGAGAATGAGACACTACTCCTACCACTAACAGGGGAGGTAGGGAGAAAGAGACACTACTCCTACCACTAACAGGGGAGGTAGGGAGAAAGAGACACTACTCCTACCACTAACAGGGGAGGTAGGGAGAAAGAGACACTACTCCTACCACTAACAGGGGAGATAGGGAGAAAGAGACACTACTCCTACCACTAACAGGGGAGGTAGGGAGAAAGAGACACTACTCCTACCACTAACAGGGGAGGTAGGGAGAAAGAGACACTACTCCTACAACTAACAGGGGAGGTAGGGAGAAAGAGACACTACTCCTACCACTAACAGGGGAGGTAGGAAGAAAGAGACACTACTCCTACCACTAACAGGGGAGGTAGGGATAAAGAGACACTACTCCTACCACTAACAGGGGAGGTAGGGAGAAAGAGACACTACTCCTACCACTAACAGGGGAGGTAGGGAGAAAGAGACACGACTCCTACCACTAACAGGGGATGTAGGGATAAAGAGACACTACTCCTACCACTAACAGGGGAGGTAGGGAGAAAGAGACACTACTCCTACCACTAACAGGGGAGGTAGGGAGAAAGAGACACTACTCCTACCACTAACAGGGGAGATAGGGAGAAAGAGACACTACTCCTACCACTAACAGGGGAGGTAGGGAGAAAGAGACACTACTCCTACCACTAACAGGGGAGATAGGGAGAAAGAGACACTACTCCTACCACTAACAGGGGAGGTAGGGAGAAAGAGACACTACTCCTACCACTAACAGGGGAGGTAGGGAGAAAGAGACACTACTCCTACCACTAACAGGGGAGGTAGGAAGAAAGAGACACTACTCCTACCACTAACAGGGGAGGTAGGGAGAAAGAGACACTATTCCTACCACTAACAGGGGAGGTAGGGAGAAAGAGACACTACTACCACTAACAGGGGAGGTAGGGAGAAAGAGACACTACTCCTACCTCTAACAGGGGAGGTAGGGAGAAAGAGACACTACTCCTACCACTAACAGGGGAGGTAGGGAGAAAGAGACACTACTCCTACCACTAACAGGGGAGGTAGGGAGAAAGAGACACTACTCCTACCACTAACAGGGGAGGTAGGGAGAAAGAGACACTACTCCTACCACTAACAGGGGAGGTAGGGAGAAAGAGACACTACTCCTACCACTAACAGGGGAGGTAGGGAGAAAGAGACACTACTCCTACCACTAACAGGGGAGGTAGGGAGAAAGAGACACTACTCCTACCACTAACAGGGGAGGTAGGGAGAAAGAGACACTACTCCTACCACTAACAGGGGAGGTAGGGAGAAAGAGACACTACTCCTACCACTAACAGGGGAGGTAGGGAGAAAGAGACACTACTCCTACCACTAACAGGGGAGGTAGGGAGAAAGAGACACTACTCCTACCACTAACAGGGGAGGTAGGGAGAAAGAGACACTACTCCTACCACTAACAGGGGAGGTAGGAAGAAAGAGGCACTACTCCTACCACTAACAGGGGAGGTAGGGAGAAAGAGACACTACTCCTACCACTAACAGGGGAGGTAGGGAGAAAGAGACACTATTCCTACCACTAACAGAGAGGTAGGGAGAAAGAGACACTACTCCTACCACTAACAGGGGGCTCAAATGAAGATGATCTCTCCTAGATGGTAAATTCATCATGAAAACAAAGCGACAAAGACAGAGGAGAGGAAGAGCAATTTGGTAAATGTTTTTCTATGAAGAGGAGAGTAAGTGAATTTAGTAGAAATGTTCCGGCGTTCCTTGGCGTCTGCGCGAACATAGTTAGGAGTTCCACACAGGGGTCTGAGAAGCTCCCAGTGATGTGAACCCTCCACAGTGTCCAGAACTCAGTTAGATGGTGCCAATCTAACCCATTAGTTTAGGATTGAGGACTGGAGGTCACTCCTAATACTTATAGCTGGACACAACAGATGGCGTGGGATATGGACCTGGAGCATGACTTTACATCTCTTTGGAGGTATGGAAATGTATGAGAAAGTGTGATTTTAACCTATCTCTAACCTATCTATAGTGAAGACTTGTAGGCACAGAACCTTTGTAATGGCAATAGGTTATTACACATTAACAAGCACTTAATTGCATCTTCTTAAGCTCTGCATTAACGTTCATAAACGCTCCTGTCAACAAGGCAGGATGGCAAAATGGTGTCATTGCCCACCTTACATCAACCTGCAGTTTTTCACATCAGCATTCATTGTAATCTTGTTGTTCATATTCATGTTGTAAGTTGTCCCAAAGCTGTTGTTACCAACAGGTTACAAGAGGCTTGTAATGAGAAGACCCAAAGCGTGGTGTATTTCCCCTGACTCCCCAGCCTGCTGTACCCTCCACACTACCTTCCCTGGACTTTATGAGTTCTCAGTAATTATCATGACTCTGAGGCAGCCAACAAGAGAGGTTCATTTATCCACTAAGACACATGACAAATGGAGGAGCCAAACTATTTAAATGGGAACAGCTTGGAAGCCAATGAAAAGACTAATTGGATGAAGGTGTCGGAGAAGAGGAGAAGTGTAGAGCCAGATAGTGACTATACGCTAATGTATAAGGAAAGACAAAGGAAGAGAGAGA
>NC_092115.1:19972095-19992095 GCF_045679555.1 Salvelinus alpinus
TGCTTTGTGCATCCAATTGACTTTGCGTTCATGGAGATCATAACTTTATTTGTGTATGAAATGGATGGTTACTGTAACACCTGAGCCCTTGATAATAGGCTAAGCAACTCTAGATTGTTTACCGTTTTGAGAATAAGATAGGTAGACTACTTACAAGCCTACCTATCAGATTAAAAGTATGTTCTAATAACATGTTCTTTGCAGCACCCCAAACTCTGCTTCCCCTGCAAATAGACTAGACTACTTAGGTTTTCAGGTTCAACTGATATATATATATATTGTGCTTCAGCATTACTTGTCACCCCCTCAGAAACTGTAGGCTATATTAAACATGCCAAATCTGGTACTTTACAATTTGTAGCCTACTGAAAATATTTTGTAGTGAAACAGAAAATCTCACTTTCAAGTGGAACCTTGGATTTCAAAAACACTAAGTCAAAATAACCCATTATTGACTTCTTATTGTAATCGGTGTCATCAGCGTCTAGGCTACTTCTAGCCAGTAGTGATCATGCATATCTTTCATGTCTGAGTGTCCCACGCTGCTCTGCCTTTCCACCAGTCTAATAATTATCCTTGCAGTGAAACCTCAGACCGCCACCCCCCCACCCCTCTCTCTCCCTCTCTCTCTCTCTCTCTCTCTCTCTCTCTCTCTCTTTCTCTCTCTCTCTCTCTCACTCTCACTCTCTCATTCTCTCCCTGGTCATTCGCTAGAAACTCCTGCTAGCCAGACGATCACTTTACCAGCATAACCATGCAACGGTGATACTGCACACAGGCGCGTACACTCACACTCATTATCCGCCCACCCCATGCACTCACACACATTGACTGTGTTCTTCCAGCTCTTTTCATAGAAACGGTTACAAATCAGAATTCAGCATGCCCAGTACACAGCACAGTAGAGCACAGCTGATTATATGTATGCCTTCCCAGGAATTCACCTATATAGGGAATAAGGTGCCCTTTGGGATGTAACCATGGTGGTTAGTTCAGCCTGATCACTAGAAATAAACTGGGCACTGGGTGCAAACTTGTGATGCTCAAACCACTGAGCCACCACAGTTCACAATGCTTTAGCAAGCCTTGAGACTACATGGTGATAGTTGATAGAACATCGGCGTGTTGTTTTAATAATGTTGTTTTAGTCCTTTACTGCAGTCAAATGACCAAATCGCCCTCTAGTGGACTCTTGGGAGGAATGTTCTAAATATTATTCATAATTTTTTAATGAATAAACATATATGGTTTTGTTATATTTCAGTCTTCTGCAAACTCAAAATTGAATACATTTCAACTCTATATATGATATGGTATTGGTGTTTTCCTGTGTTAGGTTTATACTGTTGTTACAGAGTAGATTTGTTTAAGACTACCAAGAAACACTCTGTGTGACCCTGATTTAGCTCGCCGTAGTAAGACCAAGCCTTCCCAAAACCGTAGCCCTAACCTTAACCACTCGGAATTAATATGTAAACTTAACCCTTTGAGTTGTTTCTGTTTTAACCCTGTAACCACACAGAAATTGAGGTTCATCCATAATACATCCAATTTTGAAGGGAAACTATGAGATCTTGTTGGGTTAGTTACCACACTATGCTGGTTCCCAGTCCACACTCCAGCACAGTGAGAAAGCAATCACATAGTTACAGTATATAGGCCAGCCAGGTCCCGAAGACATCGACAGATGTCTTCAAAACCCTCCTGTAGGGGCAACGGTGAGCACTATTACCATCAAGTAGGCTTGGGTAAGCACTGAGCTCTGTCTCCTAGGGTCGCAGGTTTAATCCCAGTGCTAGATATTTGTTTTTTATTTTAACCCTATCCCAAACCTTGACCCTTAACTTAATGCCTAAACTTAATTTAAACCTATCCCAAACCTTGACCCTTAACTTAATGCCTAAACTTAATTTAACCCTATCCCAAACCTTGACCCTTAACTTAATGCCTAAACTTAATTTAACCCTATCCCAAACCTTAACCCTTAACTTAATGCCTAAACTTAATTTAACCCTATCCCAAACCTTAACCCTTAACTTAATGCCTAAACTTAATTTAAACCTATCCCAAACCTGAACCCTTAACTTAATGCCTAAACTTAATTTTAACCTATCCCAAACCTTAACCCTTAACTTAATAACTAAACTTATTTTAAACCTATGCCAAACCATATCCCTTAACTTAATGCCTAAACTTAATTTAATCTTATCCCAAACCTTAACCCTTAACTTAACCATTCATAATTAAAGCCTACATTTAACAAGTCGTGAGGCGCCTTGCCAGGAGGCTCAACCCTGGCAACTCAGGGTGTCAAAAACAACTTCGAAATTTGACATTTGGAGTGACTTCGGAATTTGACTTTAGGAGAAACGTGGATAAATGTCAGCATCTGAAGTCAAATTTGTCCAACCGTGAGATTTTGTTGTATATAAACCCAGCAAAAAAATAAAAGTCCCTTTTTAAGGACCCTGTCTTTCACAGATAATTTGTAAAAATCCAAATAACTTCACAGATCTTCATTGTAAAGGGTTTAAACACTCTTTCCCATGCTTGTTCAATGAACTGTAAACAATTAATGAACATGCACCTGTGGAACGGTCATTAAGACACTAACAGCTTACAGACGGTAGGCAATAAATGTCTGAGAACTTGCAGGTGCCTTGGTGGAAGAGTGGGGTAACATCTCACAGCAAGAACTGGCAAATCTGGTGCAGTCCATGAGGAAGAGATGCATCGCAGTACTTAATGCAGCTGGTGGCCACACCAGATACTGACTGTTACTTTTGATTTGACCCCCCCCCTTTGTTCAGGGACACATTATTACATTTCTGTTAGTCACATGTCTGTGGAACTTGTTCAGTTTATGTCTCAGATGTTGAATCTTGTTATGTTCATACAAATATTTACACATGTTAAGTTTGCTGAAAATAAACGCAGTTGACAGTGAGAGGACATTTATTTTTCTGATGAGTTTACTATAGTCAGCTACCGGAGGGAGCAATACATTAGTTTTATGTACAGATCCACTATTTGCTACTTTTGGGGGCTCCCGAGTGGCGCAGCAGTCTAAGGCACTGAATCTCAGTGCTAGAGGCGTCACTAGAGACACTCTGGTTTGAATCCAGGCTGTATCACAGCCGGCCGTGATTGGGAGTCCAATAGGGCGGTGCATAATTGGCCCAGCGTCATCCGGGTTTGGCCGGGGTAGGCCGTCATTGTAAATAAGAATTTGTTCTTAACTGACTTGCCTCGTTAAATAAATAAATAAAATAGTAATTTACAATGATATAAGGGCAGAAGAATGGCCATGCAAGATGGCACTTTACATCAATAAGGTGCAGGAGACTTGAGTGACTCACTGTTCTGTCAACTGTGTTTTAATGCAACACTGTTCAAGCTACTACAGATACGGTACTGTATATTCAAGAGACAATGTGGTGCAATGCAGGACAATTGCAATAATAATGTAGGCTATTGGCACATACAGTATACAATATACACTGATACCCATAGTTTACAGTAGTATTAGTATTATAGATGTAATAGTACAGTATGTACTTCCTTCCCATACTACGTGTTCAAGCACTTTTCCCAAAGACGTCTTTAACACTATGCTTAATCCATAGCCTAATGCTAAAGTGAATCACTATGTGATTGTGATTGCTAAAATGAGTTGTGATGTGATTACAAAAACAAGTCATGTGATTGCTAAAATGTGACAGACAACCTCGATTCGGTCTTATGTTGCAAAATCGGAAATTGTGTTTTTTACATTGGATAAAAGTAGAGCTACAAAATGATATTTCATACACTGCAGTTGAGGAACCATGTGAAAGTAATTCTGCTTTGTAAGTTGATAAACTTGTAACCCCACTTTTGAGCTCTTCTATGTCTACACCTATTCAGCATCATTCACACCCTCTTAAAAATCCATTTGATTTAGTCGTTGGCTGATATCCTAATCCAGAGTTCCCCAATTGATGGCCCACAGGCTGAATTTGGCCCATGGGTGGTTTTATTTACCTCCCAAGTTTTCTGAGCCCTCCCACAAAAAAACGTATTTTAATATTTTTTATTGTTGTACACATTTGACTAAAAAGACCAGGAAATCAGCTCCAAGTGATTTCAATGTAAGGAATCTGTTTCCAAATATTCCCATGCATAATAGAGAGAAACATGTGATCATATCCAAATGTAAGCAAGGTTCGAAATTATTATGTTTTAGTCAAACATTATATCTGTTTGGGCTTCTTGCTGTCCATTTGCAGTCTACAAATTATTAGTAATTATATTCCGGCCTCCGATCATCCACTTAAGAAAAAATCGTCCCGAGTCTGAATCTAGTTGATGATCTCTGTCCTAATCTGACTTTGGTGCAGGTCATGTTGTTCTTCATGTTACTGTCTCTGGTAAACACAAATTATTTCAAATAAAATCTACGTTTATTGTCACATGCACAGGACACAGAATGTGTAAACGGTACAGTGAAATTGTTATTTGAACATTTGCATAGTAGCAATATAAAACATTTAAAGTGTCCAAAAAGTTATATTTTATAAATATGTTATAATTATTAGATGATGCTTACCCAGACACACTTGTCCAAATTAATGGGTCATGTGAAAGAAATGTGTTAACCCCCCCGCCCAAATGGAAAATGAAAAATGGATCAATGATGGCCAGAAGAGCGGCGACAGCGATCGCCGAACGCCGCCCGAACAAGGAGAGTAACCAACTTCGGCGGAAGTCGTGACAGCAGCATTGTTGTTGAGAGCAGTAGCAACACTTTTGCAGTTCTCCATGGCTAACGTTGTATCTTTCAAAAAAGACGCGGTAGCAAGAATTATCTATACCTACTTGACAACTCATGTTATAGACAGAAGCATGCTACATGACAGACAAATCCAAACTCATCTCTCGGCATGTCCGGCCCATCTATTATCTCAGCCAATCATGTCTAGCGGGAAGGTTCCTGACTTTTTCCATGGCTAAACCACCTAGGCTCGTAATTTAACAATTTTATTCATATTTACAGATGGCTTACAAGTTTGTTATTAAGGCACATGAAAGTTCACATGTTCCAGAAGGCATTTCTAACAAAAAAAAACATTTTGATTTAAAAAAACAGTACATTCAAATGCCACTCCTGCGAAGTAGTGATGTGCGACATACGCCTAGCTTCCTGAAACAGGTCACAAAATTTGATTGTGAAGTGATTGAAAAGTACCTGTATTAACATGAGTAGAGGGGGATGTAAATGTGAGGAAAGTGTCAGGGTCACTAAGCCATACATCATAAACTTGGGAGGTCCCTGTGCTAATGGGACAGTCCTAATCAAATTGATTATCCATACCATAGAAATCAATGGGCAGAATTAATGCCGGGGCCAGTCGCAGTGACAACCCTTTTTCTTCTGAAAGTCTTATCCATTGTGTTGAGAACAAATCTGTCTTCTTGTGACAGAATGTGTTTTCTTTCTTTTTTTTGCTGCTGTGGACCTTACAAATGTGCAGGGCTCATTTCTAAAAGAGAAGTCTCAATATGACTTCCCTGTTGAAATAAAGGTAAATAAATAATAATAACAATAACTCTAGTCTGAGACAGAGAGTGAGACAGAAAGAGATTGTGGGAAAGAGAATGAGGGGTGAGCGGAGAGGACAAGGAAGAAAGGAGAAGAGACTGCAACAGAGAAAGTGAGAGAGAAAGAAAGAGAAGAGGAAGAGCGAGAGAGAAAGACTAACAGAGAGAGATAGAACGCGAGGGAGTTTATATCAGTCGTATCTCTGTACCCTCTATGCTAACATAAATAACATCTTGGTCTGGCATATTAAACAGCTCAGTAATGTAGCCACCATTTAGATTTACAGTATGTCTCCCAATTATGAGACAGCTGAATGTTGCATCTGACCTGTGACATTTCTTCCCGATCATTCTTTCTTCCCCTGGAGGGACTTAAAGGACTGTGGGCTTGATCAGACTAATGTATTGGCTAAGACTGGCTCAAGGTCTTATGCCCAGTCCATCATTGTGATTCACTCTAGGAGAGAGAAAGGAGAGTTGGAAGAGTGGTTAGATGAGCTGGTGGCTGCATCTCAATACTGTTCATGGGCGCCTTTTCTTTCATAGTATTTTTGTTTGTCATCATCAGGGCCTTGTGTTTTTCCTAGTCAGGTCAGGGTGTGGGGACAGGGAAAACTCCTGGCCTTATTCATTAGCTGGTTGGTTAAGGGACTGGATAGTTTTCCATGTTGCTTAGACCTGTCATGTTTTGTCAGATCAGTGATTGTGGAGGAGAGGACAAAATGGAATGCAGATAGTAAATTCTATTGAGACACAGCCACTCGCTTCTTAGTTTTGATTGGAAGGGGCATCGTCAGAAGATAGGATAGGCAGATTAGTCATTAGCAGCGGGTTAGCAGAGCTCTTATGGATCTCACCTTCCATTAAATACCTAGTAAAAACACATCAATAACTCATACTTAAGTGGGTATTTCCAGTGTTACTAGCTGACTGTGTAAGATTTATGTCATGTAAAGTGCACCATGTCATACCTGATAATCATCACAGATTTCCACTGTGAGTGGAGGAAATGATTTTGTTTGCATCATTCCACGTCACATGCGCCTGCCGTATGCCCCCCCCCCCCCCCCCCCCCACAACCTCAGGAGCCTGAAGAAATTTGGCGTATGCATCCTGTCGGGCTGTATCACCGCCTGGTATGGCAACTGCTCTGCCAACAACCGTAAGGC
Source organism: Salvelinus alpinus (assembly GCF_045679555.1). Lineage (NCBI taxonomy): Eukaryota > Metazoa > Chordata > Actinopteri > Salmoniformes > Salmonidae > Salvelinus > Salvelinus alpinus. Next base: position 19,978,845 of record NC_092115.1, read on the forward strand.
TCTCCAGAGGGTAGTGAGGTCTGCACAACGCATCACCGGGGGCAAACTACCTGCCCTCCAGGACACCTACACCACCCGATGTCACAGGAAGGCCAAAAAGATCATCAAGGACAACAACCACCTGAGCCACTGCCTGTTCCCCTCTCTACCATCCAGATGGGGAGGTCAGTACAGGTGCATCAAAGATGAGACCGAGAGACTGAAAAATAGCTTCTATCTCAAAGCTAAACAGCACTCACTAACTCAGAGAGGTTGCTGCCTACATAGAGACTCAAATCACTGGCCACTTTAATAAATGGATCACTAGTCACTTTAAACAAATCCACTTTAGCAATTTTAACATATCTTCCATTACTCATCTCATATGTACATACTATACCTTGTAGGCTACGTGTGCCTTTTTAAAAATGCATGTAGTTCTGTATTATGTCATTCTGTATTATGTTAAATTTTTTGTGTGGACCCCAGGAAGAGTAGATGCTGCTTTTGCAACAGCTAATGGGGATCCTAATAAAATACCAAAATACCAAATACTATCTATTGCACCTTGCCTATGCTGCTTGGCCATCGCTCAGCCATATATTTATATGTCCATATTCTTATTCCATTCCTTTAGATTTGTGTGTATTAGGTAGTTGTTGGGGCCATGTTAGATTACTTGTTAGATATTGCTGCACTGTCGGAACTAGAAGCACAAGCATTTGGCTACACTCGCATTAACATCTGCTAATCATGTGTATCCGACCAATAACATGTGATTTGATTTGAACTACACACACTCTCAGTGGCTCAATGTCACCTCTTACTGGGGCTAATGACATGCTAATAGTGACTGTGTATATGCTGCCCTACACACTGCTCTCAGTGGCTCAATGTCACCTCTTACTGGGGCTAATGACATGCTAATAGTGACTGTGTATATGCTGCCCTACACACTGCTCTCAGTGGCTCAATGTCACCTCTTACTGGGGCTAATGACATGCTAATAGTGACTGTGTATATGCTGCCCTACACACTGCTCTCAGTGGCTCAATGTCACCTCTTACTGGGGATAATGACATGCTAATAGTGACTGTGTATATGCTGCCCTACACACTGCTCTCAGTGGCTCAATGTCACCTCTTACTGGGGCTAATGACATGCTAATAGTGACTGTGTATATGCTGCCCTACACACTGCTCTCAGTGGCTCAATGTCACCTCTTACTGGGGATAATGACATGCTAATAGTGACTGTGTATATGCTGCCCTACACACTGCTCTCAGTGGCTCAATGTCACCTCTTACTGGGGCTAATGACATGCTAATAGTGACTGTGTATATGCTGCCCTACACACTGCTCTCAGTGGCTCAATGTCACCTCTTACTGGGGCTAATGACATGCTAATAGTGACTGTGTATACGCTGCCCTACACACTGCTCTCAGTGGCTCAATGTCACCTCTTACTGGGGCTAATGACATGCTAATAGTGACTGTGTATACGCTGCCCTACACACTGCTCTCAGTGGCTCAATGTCACCTCTTACTGGGGCTAATGACATGCTAATAGTGACTGTGTATATGCTGCCCTACACACTGCTCTCAGTGGCTCAATGTCACCTCTTACTGGGGCTAATGACATGCTAATAGTGACTGTGTATACGCTGCCCTACACACTGCTCTCAGTGGCTCAATGTCACCTCTTACTGGGGCTAATGACATGCTAATAGTGACTGTGTATACGCTGCCCTACACACTGCTCTCAGTGGCTCAATGTCACCTCTTACTGGGGCTAATGACATGCTAATAGTGACTGTGTATATGCTGCCCTACACACTGCTCTCAGTGGCTCAATGTCACCTCTTACTGGGGCTAATGACATGCTAATAGTGACTGTGTATATGCTGCCCTACACACTGCTCTCAGTGGCTCAATGTCACCTCTTACTGGGGATAATGACATGCTAATAGTGACTGTGTATACGCTGCCCTACACACTGCTCTCAGTGGCTCAATGTCACCTCTTACTGGGGCTAATGACATGCTAATAGAGACTGTGTATATGCTGCCCTACACACTGCTCTCAGTGGCTCAATGTCACCTCTTACTGGGGCTAATGACATGCTAATAGAGACTGTGTATATGCTGCCCTACACACTGCTCTCAGCCCAAAGGTTAAATGCAGACAGATACTTTGTCCCTCCACTGGAACAATGGCACAACACTGTGGACCAGCTGACGACTCAGAGATAGTCAACTACCACGTGCTTTGAGGCTAAGCTATATGGAATTGTTTGTAGAAAGTCATACCAAGGATCATTTAGCCGTTTGATTTGGAATTTGAAGACCCATTGAAGTATCCCCAAATAACATATATCTGATGAAAAATTTACCTTTTTGGCTTCACTGCTATTAGCCCATACAAATGCATTAAACAAAAGATATTCCACAAAAAAATCTAAAGGAAGTTTTTTCTGAAGTGTCTGTCCTATATCTCAGAGATATAAGAAAGATCAGACAATGTTTTTAGATATATATTTTTTTTTACATGCATTTAACCCCTTGTTTTTGGAACTAAACAGTCTCCATATACAGTGGCTTCGGGAAAGTATTCAGACCCTTTGACTTTTTTCAATTTCTTTTACGTTACAGCCTTATTTTAAAATGTATTAAATAGTTTTTTCCCCTCATCAATCTACACACAATGACCCATAATGGCAAAGCAAATAGCGTATTCAGACCCTTTACTCAGTACTTTGTTGAAGCACGTTTGGCAGTGATTACAGAATCAAGTCTTCTTGGGTATGACGCTACAAGCTTGGCATACCTGTATTTGGAGAGTTTCTCCAATTCTTCTCTGCAGATCTTCTCAAGCACTGTCAGGTTGGAAGGGGAATGTTGCTGCACAGCAATTTTTAGTTCTCTCCTGAGATATTTGATCGGGTTCAAGTCTGGGCTCTGGCTTGGCCACTCAAGGACATTCAGAGACTTGTCCCAAAGCCACTCCTGCGTTGTTTTGGCTGTGTGCTTAGTGTCGTTGTCCTGTTGAAAGGTGAACCTTCGCCCTAGTCTGAGTTCCTGAGCACTCTGGATCAGCTTTAAATCAAGGATCTCTCTGTACTTTGCTGCGGTCATCTTTGCCTTGATCCTGACTAGTCTACCAGTCCCTGCCGCTGAAAAACATCTCCACAGCATGATGCTGCCACCATGTTTCACCGTAGGGATGGTGCCCGGTTTCCTCCAGACTTGACGCTTGGCATTCAGGCCAGAGAGTTCAATCTTGGTTTCATCAGACCAGAGAATCTTGTTTCTCATGGTCTGAGAATCTTTAGGTGTCTTTTGGCAAACTCCAAGCGGGCTGTCATGTGTCTTTACTGAGGAGTGGCTTCCGTCTTGCCACTCTACCATAAAGGCCTGATTGGTGGAGTGCTGCAGAGATGGTTGACGTTCTGGAAGTTTCTCCCATCTCCATAGAGGATCTCTAGAGCTCTGCCAGTGACCATCAGGTTCTTGGTCACCTCCCTAACCAAGGCCCTTCTCCCCCGATTGCTCAGTTTGGCTGGGTGGCCAGGTCTAGGAACAGTCTTGGTGGTTCCAAACTTCTTCCATTTAAGGATGATGAAAGCAACTCTGTTCTTGGGGACTTTCAATGCTCCAGAAATTTTTTGGTACCCTTCCCCAGATCTGTGCCTCGAGACAATCCTGTCTCGGAGCTCAAAGGACAATTCCTCTGACCTCATTGCTTGGTTTTTGCTCTGTTGTAAACTGTCAACTGTGGGATCTTATGTAGACAGGTGTGTGCCTTTCCAAATCATGTTCAATCATTTGAATTTACCATAGGTAGACTCCTCCTCTTAAGGAGGATCAATGGAAACAGGATGCACCTGAGCTCAATTTCGAGTCTCATAGCAAAGGGTCAGAATTCTTATGTAAATAAGGTATTTCAGTTTATTATTTTGAATACATTTGCTAAAATTTCTAAAAACCTGTTTTCACTTTGCCATAATGGGGAATTGTGAAATAGCTGTGCAGCTACGCTCTCCATCCAACCTGACAGCTTGAGAGGATCTGCAAAGAAGAATGGGAGATAATCCCCAAGCTTATAGTGTATAAATTTGCAAACATTTCAAAAAACCTGTTTTTGCCTTGTCCAAGTGTGGTATTGTGTATAGATTGATGAGGGAAAAAAACAATTTAATACATTTTAGAATAAGGCTGTAAGTCCAGGGGTCTGAATACTTTCACAATGCACAGTTCTTCCATTCACTTTTTCAACTGGTTCCGGGGGACCTTAAGACAAGTGTTGTGAGCCCTGTGGGCATCCTAGAGAAAAACAACCGACATGTACAGTACCAGTCAAAAGTTTGGACACACCTACTCATTGCAGGGTTTTTCTTTATTTTTTACTATTTTCTACATTGTAGAATAATAGTGAAGACATCAAAATCATGAAATAACCTATATGGAATCATGTAGTAACCAAAAAAATGGTAAACAAATCTAAATATATTTTATATTTGAGATTCTCAAGGTAGCCACCCTTTGCCTTGATGACAGCTTTGCACACTCTTGTCATTCTCTCAACCAGCTTTGAGGTAGTCACCTGAAATGCATTTTAATTAACAGGTGTGCCTTGTTAAAAGTTAATTTGTGGAATTTACATCCTTAATGAGTTTGAGCCAACTAGTTGTGTTGTGATAAGGTAGGGGTGGTATACAGAAGATAGCCCTATTTGGTAAAATAACAAGTCAAATCAAAATCAAATCAAATGTATTTATAAAGCCCTTCTTACATCAGCTGATATCTCAAAGTGCTGTACAGAAACCCAGCCTAAAACCCCAAACAGCAAGCAATGCAGGTGTAGAAGCACGGTGGCTAGGAAAAACTCCCTAGAAAGGCCAAAACCTAGGAAGAAACCTAGAGAGGAACCAGGCTATGAGGGGTGGCCAGTCCTCTTCTGGCTGTGCCGGGTGGAGATTATAACAGAACATGGCCAAGATGTTCAAATGTTCATAAATGACCAGCAGGGTCAAATAATAATAATCACAGTAGTTGTTGAGGGTGCAACAAGTCAGCACCTCAGGAGTAAATGTCAGTTGGCTTTTCATAGCCGATCATTGAGAGTATCTCTACTGCTCCTGCGGTCTCTAGAGAGTTGAAAACAGCAGGTCTGGGACAGGTAGCACGTCCGGTGAACAGGTCAGGGTGCCATAGTCGCAGGCAGAACATTTGAAACTGGAGCAGCAGCACGGCCAGGTGGACTGGGGACAGCAAGGAGTCATCATGCCAGGTAGTCCTGAGGCATGGTCCTCCGAGAGAGAGAAAGAAAGAGAGAAAGAGAGAATTAGAGAGAGCCTACTTAAATTCACACAGGACACCAGATAAGACAGGAGAAATACTCCAGATATAACAGACTGACCCTAGCCCCCCGACACATAAACTACTGCAGCATAAATACTGGAGGCTGAGACAGGAGGGGTCAGGAGACACTGTGGCCCCATCCGATGATACCCCCGGACAGGGCCAAACAGGCAGGATATAACCCCACCCACTTTGCCAAAGCACAGCCCCCACACCACAAGTCCATATTATGGCAAGAAGAGCTCAAACAAGAAAAGAGAAATGACAATCCGTCATTACTTTCCGACATGGTCAGTCAATTCTGAAAATTTCATGAACCTTGAAAGTTTCTTCAAGTGCAGTCGCAAAAACCATCAAGCGTTATGATGAATCTGGCTCTCAGAGGACCCCCACAGGAAAGGAAGACCCAGAGTTAACTCTGCTGCAGAGGATAAGTTCATTAGAGTTACCAGCCTCAGAAATTGCAGCCCAAATAAATGCTTCACAGAATTCAAGAAACAGACACATCTCAAAATCGACTGTTCAGAGGAGAGTGGTTGAAACAGGCTTTCATTGCTGCAAAGAAACCACTAATAAAGTACACCAATAATATAAGAGACTTGCTTGGGCCAAGAAACACGAGGAATGGTCATTAGACCATTGGAAATCTGTGCTTTGAGATTTTGGTTCCAACCGCTGTGTCTTTGTGAGATGCAGAGTAGGTGAATGGATGATCTCTGCATGTGTGGTTCCCACTGTGAAGCATGGAGGAGGAGGTGTGATGGTGTGGGGGTGCTTTTCTGGTGACACTGTCGGTGGAAACGCGTTCTTTGGAGTGATGAATCACGCTTCACCATCTGGCAGTCCGACGGACGAATCTGGGTTTGGCGATGCCAGGAGAATGCAACCTGCCCGAATGCCTAGTGCCAACTGTAAAGTTTGGTGGAGGAGGAATAATGGTCTGGGGCTGTTTTTAATGGTTCGGCTAGGCCCCTTAGTAACAGTGAAGGGAAATCTTAACATTACAGCATACAATGACATTCTAGACGATTTTGTGCTTCCGACTTTGTGGCAACAGTTTGGGGAAGTTCCTTTCCTGTTCCAGCATGACAATCCCAGTGGTGGATAAAGTTCTCAATTGTCATACTTGAGTAAAAGTAAAGATACCTTAATAGAAAATTACTTCAGTAAAGTGTGTTTAGTGAGTCTGCCAGATCAGAGGCATTAGGGATGACCAGGGATGTTCTCTTGATAAGTGTGTGAATTGGACAATTTTCCTGTCAAAATGTAATGAATACTTTTGGCTGTCAGGGAAAATGTATGGAGTAAAAAGTACATTATTTTCTTTAGGAATGTAGTGAAGTAAAAGTAAAAGTTGGCAAAAATATAAATAGTAAAGGAAAGTACAGATACCCCCAAAAAACTACTTAAGTAGTACTTTAAAGTATTTTTACTTTAGTACTTTACACCACTGGACAATGCCCCCGTGCACATAGCAAGGTCCATACAGAAATGGTTTGTCGAGATCGGTGTGGAAGAACTTGACTGGCCTGCACAAGCCCTGACCTCAACTCCATCAAACACCTTTGGGATGAATTGGAACGCCGACTGCGAGCCAGGCCTAATCACACAACAGCATTGCCCAACCTCATTAATGCTCTTTTGGCTGAATGGGAACAAATCCCCGCTGCAATGTTCCAACATCTAGTGGAAAACCTTCCCAGAAGAGTTGAGGCTGTTATAGCAGCAAAGGGGGGGACCAACTCCATATGAATAACACATTTCGAGAATGAGCTCTCTGGTACTTTGAGATATATGACCCATTTCATACGTAGAAATTGACATTATAGGTCTTCATAGCCCTCCTTTAGGATTGCACAGTCAGCAAATCACCAGCAGAGGGAGTTTCCTTAGAATCAATTTCCTCTTCACTGTATTGATTGATGGTGCTCATAAAATGTATCATACATTCAGAACTAGTAGAGAGACAACTCTGGAAATGTCATGCACTTGTATAGTGTATTGTTCAAAACATGTCTTAAAATAAACAAAACCAAAAGGGTAGTTTTGGTTGCTAAAATTCTAATAGTTCACCTAATTTCAGTTTATGTGACAAAACAAGCAAGTATAGTGTAGATAATCATTGTACCATCCAAACCGCTGTGAAATATATTTTCCTTAACCAAAAAGATTGTATTTTCAGCTGTTTGAAGCCGGTGTACAAAACCGAAAGACGCAAAAACGAAACTTAAGAATAGGAAGCATAGAAATATCGCACATAGAACAGATCTATCGCTTCTTAGACTTGCTTTCAATGCGAAAAACAGATCTATAACACACATTTCTATGTGCATTTTGTTGGGTCGCCCAACAAGTTACATATAGCAGCTTTACTATCTTTAATGTTTAATAAATTAATGTGGCATTTTTTATTTCAGAATCTGGACATACTCCATATTTTAGTGCACAAAATAGAGAGTATATTGACACCAAGATGTTGTCTGTGTAGTGTACGGTTCACGGTTTAATAACAGATCATCGTTATTAAAAGGGCCTAAAATGGCGACTTTCATCGTGATTTTCCCCCTCAAAAATGTGATGCATATGTAAAAGCATGTTAAACATCCTTCCCCCCAATAAAGTTCCTAAGTGAGAATTGCCACATAAATCTGAGAAACAGCTGGAGTGGAATCACAAGTCCCCACAAGAATATTAGACTAACAAAATGTTGACTAACTCGGGACATTTAGTTAGTCCCCACAAGGAAAAAGGCTATTTGTAGGGGGTTTGGGGTTAGAATTAGGGTTAGGGTTTAGGGTTAAAGGGTTAGGTTAGAAGATAGTCTAGGGTTGGGTTAGGGTTTAGGTTAGGTTTTGGAGTTAAGGTTAGAGTTAAGGTTAAGGTTAGGGTAACAATAGGGTTTAGGGTTAGGGTCAGGGGTTAGGGAAAATAGGATTTTGAATGGGAATCAATTGTATGTCCCCACATGATTAGTTAAAAAAGACTGTGTGTGTGTGTGTGCATGTGCGAGTGTGTGGGTGTTTTTCCTAGCCCCCGTGCTTCTACAACTGCATTGCTTGCTGTTTGGGGTTTTAGGCTGGGTTTCTGTACAGCACTTTGTGACATCAGCTGATGTAAGAAGGCCTTTATAAATACATTTGATTGATTGATTGTCTGTCTCTGTCACGTTCCTGACCTTATTTCCTTTATTTTGTCGTTGTTTAGTTGGTCAGGACGTGAGGTGGGTGGGCATTCTATGTTATGTGTTTCTATGTTGGGTTCATTTTCAATTAGCCTGATATGGTTCTCAATCAGGGGCAGGTGTTTTACGTTTCCTCTGATTGAGAACCATATTAAGGTAGGCTGTTCTCACTGTTTGTTCGTGGGTGATTGTTGCTGTGTCTGTGTTTGTTCGCCACACGGTACTGTTTTGTTCCTGTTCGTGCGTTCATTTTTATATGTTCTCAAGGTCAGGTCTGTTCACGTCGTTTATTGTTTTGTAGTTTGTTTAAGTGTTTTCCGTCTTCGTTTAATAAACTATAAGTATGTATTCAAACCACGCTGCATTTTGGTCCGATCCTTGCTCCTCCTCAGATGAGGAGGAGGACGAGCGTTACAGTCTCATAATGAATCCTCAGCAGTTGAAAGTCAGCGTGCTGCTGTGAATTGGTGTTTTTATGTGGTGGAGTTGTTATAATGCTGATGTCACTAGTCAGTCTGTTGAAGCATTCAACCGTGATGGTGTCCTGGGAGCATGAAACAGACCACTGTGTGTTTGGTCTTCTCCAGAGGAGGCAGGAAGCTCTGCTCGGCTCTCCAGGTTGGGCAGGCTCTGGCCTGCATATTGAGGAAGAAAAGACAGGAGGAAGAGAAGAAGAAGGGGGGGTGGAGGAGGGTGAAGGATGGAGTAGGAGGAGGACGATCCTTGATTGTTCCTGCTCAATGTTCCACATTGAGAGAGGATAGGGGGCTAGATGGATAGATAAAGTCGAGGGGGGAAGAAATGCTGTTTGCCGTTATTATCAGCCAGGGCACCCGAGTGCTGTTACGTACCTTCTCGTAGGTTTGGGTTTTGCGAGGTTGTTGTGGACGGAGATAGAGCATAAGAGTTAACATCTGCCTCTGATTCCAAAGGTTGCATGTTTGAATCCAGCGATAGAAAGTTTTTTTTTTAAGCCCATCTCAAACCTTAACCCTTTCCTTAACCATTCAGAGTTAATGCCTAAACTTAATTCTAAACTTAAAAATTCTGAGAAACTTAACCTTAAACACTTCAAAATGTTGACGTTTGCAGCAACTTTGAAATTTGTTCTTTGAGAATCATGGATGGTCTAATTCTGATGTGAGACTGTGAGACTGGTTACTTTGTGGGTTCTTTGACAAAAGAGAGAAGGTATGGAGGTGGTCAACTGACAGACATTGACAGACATTGAATCTGGACATTTATCCTGCACTGTTCAAATTAAGTGCTTTGTAACACTAAAACTAGTGGAATCTGAGCTGCCACCAACTTTAAGGAGACCAAACCTTGACTATACTGTTCCGTGCCGGGTAACTGTGTCTTTTCTGACCACACACACACACACACACACACACACACACACACACACACACACACACACACACACACACACACACACACACACACACCATCAGTGTAGTGACATTGACCATGGTGAACCAGCATGGCTCAACCCCTCACATGTGTGATGTTTGACGGATCTCCTCTGGATTGTGACAGACATCAGGCCCTAAGTTTCACTGGAGATAGAGAGGGAGGGAGAGAGAGAGTGTTTGAAAAAGAGAGAGAGGGAGAAAGAGGGTGGAGATACAGAAAGAGAGAGAGAGCGAAAGAAAATGAAAAAGGGTGGAGATAGAGGGGGGGGGGGGAGAAAGAGGGTGGAGATAAGGACCCTGGGACTAAACACCTCCCCCTGCAACCGGATCCTGGACTTCCTGACGGGCTGCCCCCAGGTGGTAAGGGTAGGTAACAACACATCTGCCACGCTGATCGTCAACACGGGGGCCCCTCAGGGCTGCGTGCTCAGTCCCCTCCTGTAACTCCCTGTTCACCTATGACTGCATGGCCAAACACGACTCCAACACCATCATTAAGTTTGCCGACCACACAACAGTGGTAGGCCTGATCCCAATGAGACAGCCTATAGGGAGGAGGTCAAAAGACCTGGCAGTGTGGTGCTAGGATAACAACCTCTCCCTCAACGTGATCAAGACAAAAGAGATGAATGTGGACTACAGGAAAAGGAGGACAGAGTACGCCCCCATTCTCATCGACGGGGCTGTAGTGGATCAGGTTGAGAGCTTCAAGTTCCTTGGTGTCCACATCACCAACAAACTAACATGGTCCAAACACACCAAGACAGTCATGAAGAGGGCACAACAACGCCTATTCCTCCTCAGAAGATTTGGCATGGGTCCTCAGGCCCTCAAAAAGCTCTACAGCTGCACCATCGAGAGCATCCTGACTGGTTGCATCACCGCCTGGTATGGCAACTGCTCAGCCTCCGACCGCAAGGCACTACAGAGGGTAGTGCGTATGGCCCAGTACATCACTAGGGCCAAGCTTCCTGCCATCCAGGACCTCAATACCAGGCGGTGTCAGAGGAAGACCTTAAAAATTGCCAAAGACTCCAGCCACCCTAGTCATAGACTGTTCTCTCTGCTACCGAACGGCAAGCGGTACCAAAGCGCCGAGTCTAGGTCCAAAAGGCATCTTAACAGCTTCTACCCCCAAGCCATAAGACTCCTAAACAGCTAATCAAATGGCTACCCGGACTATTTGCTGCTGCTACTCTCTGTTCATTATCCATGCATGGTCACTTTACCTTTACCTACATGTACATATTACCTCAATTACCTCGACTAACCTGTGCCCCCGCACATTGACTCTGTACCAGTACCCCCTGTATATAGCCTCCATATTGACTCTGTACCAGTCTCCCCTGTATACAGCCTCCACATTGACTCTGTACCAGTACCCCCTGTATATAGCCTCCACATTGACTCTGTACCAGTCCCCCCTGTATACAGCCTCCACATTGACTCTGTACCGGTACCCCCTGTATATAGCCTCCACATTGACTCTGTACCGGTACCCCCTGTATATAGCCTCCACATTGACTCTGTACCAGTACCCCCTGTATACAGCCTCCACATTGACTCTGTACCAGTCCCCCCTGTATATAGCCTCCACATTGACTCTGTACCAGTACCCCCTGTATATAGCCCCCGCACATTGACTCTGTACCAGTACGCCCTGTATATAGCCTCCACATGGACTCTGTACCAGTCTCGCCCTCTCTCTGTAGAGAGAGAGAGAGAGACCATTAAAAAGTAAATTGAAATAAAATTTGGCTAAAACTAATTGATTATGTCATTGAACCAATTGCACTTTATGGCAGCGAGGTGTGGGGTCCACTTGCAAAACAAGATTTCATCAAATGGGACAAACACCCCATTGAAACCCTGCATGCAGAGTTCTGTAAGATTCTCCTACATGTCCAGAGGAAAACTACAAACAATGCATGCAGGGCAGAATTAGACCAATATCCACTAATAATAAAAACTCAAAAAAGAGCAATTCAGTTTTGGAAACATCTAAAATACAGTGACCCCCTCGCATATCATTACCAAGCCCTGCAATGTCAAGAGCTGAACAAAGAAAAGAGTCCCCTCATCCAGCTGGTCCTGGGGCTGAGTTCACAAACCTGTTCTACTAACACACTGAAGCCTCAGGACCAGAACATCCAATCAATCAGAATAAACCAAATTACAACATAGTCAAAACAAAACTACATTACTTATTGGGAAACACAAACACAAAGCAAAATGCAGTGCTACCTGGCCCTAAATCGACAGTACACCGTGGCTAAATATTTTACCATGGTTACTGATCAAAACCTTAGAAAAACCTTGACAAAGTACAGGTTCAGTGAGCACAGCCTTGCCATTGAGAAGGGTAGACACAGGAAAACCTGTAGAGGAAAGGCTGTGCAACCACTGCACAACAGCAGAACCTGAGACGGAGCTGCATTTCCTAACAAAATGTCAAAAATATAAAACAATTAGAGAGTGTCATTTTCCCAAATTTGAAAACCTTATTCAAGGTTTCAAAGACCTCTCTGATGAGGATAGGCTACCCGTCCTGTTGGGGGAGGACGCAGAGAGCTGTGGGTTGGCAGCGCACTACATTGCTGCCTGCCATAAGTTGAGGGACAGTGTCTGACAGACCAATCAACCTGCACATGTCCTCTACTGTATGCTTATTGTTATTGTTGAATGTATGGTTATTTTGACCCTTGGTTATTGTTATTACTGTTGTCCCGTTGAGAATTTTGATTCTCATTTTTATTTATTTTCATATTGTAAATATCCAAAATAAGCTTTGGCAATATGTACATTGTTACGTCATGCCAATAAAGCGAATTGAGAGAGGGAGAGAGAGAGACACACACACAGAGAGAGAAAGAGACACACAGAGAGAGAGAGAGATACAGAGAGAGAGAGAGATACAGAGAGAGAGAGATACAGATACAGAGAGAGAAATACAGATACAGAGAGAGAGATACAGATACAGAGAGAGAGAGAGAGATACAGAGAGAGAGATACAGATACAGAGAGAGAGATACAGATACAGAGAGAGCACACAAAAAACTATACATACAGGTAACTTCCACAAAGCTGTGAACAATTTAAGAGACAAGGCAAGAAGGGCATTCTATGCCATCAAAATGAACATACAATTTGACATACCAATTAGGATCTGGTGAAAAATACTTGAATCAGTTATAGAAGCCATTGCCCCCAGGACAGCAAACCAAATCATGATAAAACAAAAAGATAATTACTTGACACATTGGAAAGAATTTACAAAAAAAATAGAATGCTATTTGGCCCTAAACAGAGAGTACAC
>NC_092115.1:19997095-20127095 GCF_045679555.1 Salvelinus alpinus
AGTGCAGTCAATGTGATCTACTCTCCCTCTTTACCTCTCTCTCCATCTCTCTCTCTCTCCATCTCTCTCTCTCTCTCTCTCTCTCTCTCTCTCTCTCTCTCTCTCTCTCTCTCTCTCTCTCTCTCTCTCTCTCTCTCTCTCTCTCTCTCTCTCTCTCTCTCTCTCTCTCTCTCTCTCTCTCTCTCTCTCTCTCTCTCTCTCAGATATGGGAGTTTATCAATGTTTGATTTGTTTTCAAATTCTTTGTGGGCCTGTGTAATCTGTGCGAAATATGTGTCTCTATTGTGGCAGGAGGTTAGGAAGTGCAGCTCAGTTTCCACCTCATTTTGTGGGCAGTGTGCACATAGGCAAACCTGGCTCTCAAGAGAAGACAGGCTACGGCGGCCTCTCAATAGAAGGCTATGCTCACTGAGTCTGTACACAGTCAAGGATTTTCTTAATCCCTTCCCTCCCTCCCCATCTCTATTTTCATCTCCTCTTCCCTCTCCTGCAGAGTTGTCTCTCATACATATTTTACATATCTAAAAAAAAAACGTACTCAACTCAAGCTTTGTGCACAGCTGGATGTCCCGTGTGATTTTGGTATGCGTGCATGCGTGTGTGCGTTCGATGTGAATGTGTTGATTTCTACTTCATTTATTTGTATGCCTGTGGGTGCATGTAGTTTGTGTTTGCCCTGTATGTATCTATGTGCCACTTCACATTTGTGTATGCCGTGTGTATGCCGTGTGTATGCCGTGTGTATGCCGTGTGTATGCCGTGTGTATGCCGTGTGTATGCCGTGTGTATGCCGTGTGTATGCCGTGTGTATGCCATAGGAGTAGTGGTAGAGCATCCAGGGAATGTGTGCGTGTGTTTGTGTCCATGTGTGTGCAGTCATGTGACCCTCACCTCTCTCAGTTCATGACTATCTCCTAACCCTTGACTAGGTCTTTATTTGGGGGGGGGGGGGGGGGGGGGGGGTTCCAGCGGTGTGTTATCAAGAGTATAGCACTCTATGTCTCTCAGCCAGCCCTGCCCTTTGTGTGTGTCTGTGTATTAAAGGCCTTATTTCATAAAAACCTGTCTCTGTAAATCTCTCATGCTCTCGCTGCCTCCCTCCTGAGACACATGGAGCGAGGGAGGAATGGAGGGAGAGAGAGATGGAGATAGAGAGGGTTGCAGCTCGCGTTCCTAAGCTTTCTCTCTTTCATGCTCTCGAACGTTCCCTATTTTTTTCTCTCTTTGCCTCTCCCTCTACCCCTCTCCCTCTACCCCTCTCTCTCTACTCCTCTCTCTCTACCCCTCACTCTATACCCCTCTCTCTCTACCCCTCCTCTCTCTACCCCTCTCTCTCTACCCCTCTCCCTCTACCCCTCTCTCTACCCCTCTCCCTCTACCCCTCACTCTATACCCCCCTCTCTCTACCCCTCTCTCTCTACCCCTCTCCCTCTACCCCTCACTCTATACCCCCCTCTCTCTACCCCTCTCTCTCTACCCCTCTCTCTCTACCCCCCTCTCTCTCTACCCCTATCCATCTACCCCTCTCCCTCTACCACTCTCTCTCTACCCCTTCTCTCTACCCCTCTCCCTCTACCCCTCTCTTTACCCCTCTCTCTACCCCTCACTCTATACCCCCCTCTCTCTACCCCTCTCTCTCTACCCCCCTCTCTCTACCCCCCTCTCTCTACCCCTCTCTCTCTACCCCTCCTCTCTCTACCCCTCTCTCTCTACCCCTCTCCTTCTACCCCTCTGTCTCTACCCCCCTCTCTCTACCCCTCACTCTATACCCCTCTCTCTCTACCCCTCTCTCTCTACCCCTATCCATCTACCCCTCTCCCTCTACCACTCTCTCTCTACCCCCCTCTCTCTACCCCTCTATCTCTGTCGGTCTCATTTTCTCATTCTCCACTCACTCTTGTCTTTCACATATTCCCACCATTTCTCTTTCTCTCTTTCCCTTGTTTTTGTCTGTCACATTCTGTTCATCCTTCCTCTCACAATCCCTCCACAACCTAGAGCAGGGGTGTCGAACTAATTTTGCCACAGGTGCCGCATCCAGTCTTCAATGAGGTCCAGAGGGCTGCACTGAAAATGTGTTATATTTCCTCACATTCAAAATGTGCAAAAGATACTCCTCCATCCATCGTTTTTGGATACTCCTGGACTGTCTGGCTTTCATTTTGGTGATTATTATCATTTCTACAGGACTTCGTTTAGTGTATTGAAGTATATTAAAATATATATATATTTTTTTGTTTATCTGTCGGCCCTAGCCCCGAACTCAGGCCCTGTGTGTAGTTAACCGACCCGCTCTGCCCATTCATCGCCATTTTACCTGTTGTTGTTGTCATAGCTGATTAGCTGTTGTTGTCTTACCCGTTTTTGCCTTAGCTAGCTCTCCCAATCAACACCTGTGATTGCTTTATGCTTCGCTTTATGTCTCTCTCAAATGTCAATATGCCTTGTATACTGTTGTTTACGATAGTTATCATTGTTTTAGTTTACAGCGGAGCCTCTAGTCCCACTCTACATGCCTCAGATTCCTCCTTTGTCCCAACCCCACACATGCGGTGACCTCAACCAGTATAACCAGCACTTCCAGAGATGCAACCTCTCTTATCATCACTCAGTGCCTGGGCTTACCTCCACTGTACCCGCACCACACCATACCCCTCTCTGCACATTATGCCCTGAATTTATTCTACCACGCCCAGAAATCTGTTCCTTTTATTCTCTGTCCCCAACGCACTAGATGACCAGTTTTGATAGCCTTTAGCCGTACTCTCATCCTACTCCTCCTCTGTTCCTCGGGTGATGTGGAGGTTAACCCAGGCCCTGTGTGTCCCCAGGCACTCTCATTTGTTGACTTCTGTAATTGAAAAAGCCTTGGTTTCATGCATGTTAACATCAGAAGCCTCCTCCCTAAGTTTGTTTTACTCACTGCTTTAGCACACCAAAAATTCTGAGATTTCCATGCCCAACTACAACATTTTCCATCAAGATAGAAAGGCCGAAGGGGGAGGAGTTGCAATCTACTGCAGCGATAGCCTGCAAAGTTCTGTCATACTTTCCAGGTCTATGCCCAAACAGTTCGAACTTCTAATTTTAAAAATGTATCTCTCCAGAAATAAGTCTCTCACTGTTGCCACCTGTTATAGACCCCCCTCAGCTCCCAGCTGTGCCCTGGACACCATAGATGAGGGGCAATCAATTCACATATCTTCAGAGTTCGTTCTGTTAGGTGACCTAAACTAGGATATGCTTAACACCCCGGCAGTCCTACAATCTAAGCTAGATGCCCTCAATCTCACACAAATCATCAAGGAACCCACCAGGTACAACCCTAAATCCGTAAACATGGGCACCCTCATAGATATTATCCTGACCAACTTGCCCTCCAAATACACCTCTGCTGTTTTCAATCAGGATCTCAGCGATCACTGCCTCATTGCCTGCATCCGCTATGGGTCCGCGGTCAAACGACCACCCCTCATCACTGTCAAACGCTCCCTAAAACACTTCTGCGAGCAGGCCTTTCTAATCGACCTGGCCCGGGTATCCTGGAAGGATATTGACCTCATCCCGTCAGTCGAGGATGCCTGGTCGTTCTTTAACTTCTTATGGGCAGGTGGGACGGTAGCGTCCGGTGAAATTGCAGAGCGCGAAATTCAAACTACAGAATTATAAATATTTAACTTAAAATCACAAGTGTAATACGCTTAACTTCTTGTTAATCCAGCCGCTGTGTCAGATTTCAAAAAGGCTTTACAGTGAAAGCACACCATGCGATTATCTGAGGACAGCGCCCCGCGTACAAAACCATGAAAAACATATTTCAACCAAGCAGGTGCGACAAGAAAGTCAGAAATAGCGATATAATAAATGCCTTACCTTTGATCTTCTTCTGTTGGCACTCCAAAAAGTGCCAGTTACATCACAAATGGTCCTTTTGTTCGATAATGTCCTTCTTTATATCCATAAAAACTCAGTTTAGCTGGCGCGCTTCAGTCAATAATCCACCCAGTTTCCCTCCATCAAAATGCATACAAAATTAATCCCAAATGTTACTAATAAACTTTTCCAAACAAGTCAAACAACATTTATAATCAAACCTTAGGTACCCTAATACATAAATAAATGACAAAATTTAAGACGGAGAATCGTTATTGTCTTTACCGGAGAAAAATACCAAAGAACGCGCTCTCATTCACGCGCTTGGAAACACTACAGCCAAAATGGTAGCCACCTAGAAAGAATCTACAATTTCTGGCTCATTTTTCCAAAAACCAGCCTGAAACTCTTTCTAAAGACTGTTGACATCTAGTGGAAGCCCTAGCAACTGCATTCTGGGAGGACTTCGCCTTATAATAAAAGTGACAGCCATTGAAAATAGTGGTAGGCTGAATTCTTTTTTGGGGGATGGTTTGTCCTCGGGATTTCGCCTGCCATATCAGTTCTGTTGTACTCACAGACATTATTAGAGCTGTTTTAGAAACTTTAGAGTGTTTTCTATCCAAATCTACCATTTATATGCATATCCTATCTTCTGGGCCTGAGTAACAGGCAGTTTACTTTGGGCACGCTTTTCATCCGGACGTGAAAATACTGCCCCCTACCCAAGAGAGGTTAAAAGTAATTTCCTCACCATCTTAAATAAACATGCCCCTTTCAAAAAATGTAGAACTAAGAACAGATATAGCCCTTGGTTCACTCCAGACCTGACTGCCCTTGACCAGCACAAAAACATCCTGTGGCGGACTGCAATTGCATCGAATAGTCCCCGCGATATGCAACTGTTCAAGGACGTCAGGAACTACACGCAGTCAGTCAGGAAAGCAAAGACTAGCTTTTTCAAACAGAAATTTGCATCCTGTAGCTCTAACTCCAAAAAGTTTTGGGACACTGTAAAGTCCATGGAGAACAAGAGCACCTCCTCCCAGCTGCCCACTGCTCTGAGGCTAGGTAACACGGTCACCACCGATAAATCCATGATAATTGAACATTTCAATAAGCATTTATCTATGGCTGGCCATGCTTTCCTCCTGGCTACCCCAACCCCGGCCAACAGCCCTGCTCCCCCCCCCCCCCCCCCCCGCAGCTACTTGCCCGAGCCTCCCCAGCTTCTCCTTCACCCAAATCCAGATAGCAGATGTTCTGAAAGAGCTGCAAAACCTGGACCCGTACAAATCAGCTGGGCTAGGCAATCTGGACCCTCTCTTTCTAAAACTATCCGCCGCCATTGTTGCTACCCCTATTACCAGTCTGTTCAATCTCTCTTTCGTATCGTCCGAGATCCCTAAAGATTGGAAAGCTACCGCGGTCATCCCCCTCTTCAAGGGGGTGACACTCTAGATCCAAACTGTTATAGACCTATTTCCATCCTGCCCTGCCTCTTTAAAGTGTTTGAAAGTTAATAAACAGATCACTGACCATTTCGAATCCCATCGTACCTTCTCCGCTGGACAATCTGGTTTCCGAGCTGGTCACGGGTGCACCTCAGCCACGCTCAAGGTACTAAACGATATCATAACCGCCATCAATAAAAAACAGTACTATGCAGCCGTCTTCATCGACCTGGCCAAGGCTTTCGACTCTGTCAATCACCGTATTCTTATCGGCAGACTCAATAGCCTTGGTTTCTCAAATGACTGCCTCGCCTGGATCACCTACTACTTTGCAGACAGAGTTCAGTGTGTCAAATCGGAGGGCCTGTTGTCCGGACCTCTGGCAGTCTCTATGGGGGTACCACAGGGTTCAATTCTCGGGCCGACTCTTTTCTCTGTATATATCAATGATGTCGCTCTTGCTGCGGGTGATTCCCTGATCCATCTCTACGCAGACGACACCATTCTGTATACATCTTGCCCTTCTTTGGACACTGTGTTAACCTTTTATGGCTGCAGGCCGGTGTCGGGCTCAATATGACAACAGCCCGTCCAAGTGCAGGGCGCGAAATTCAAAAGATATTTTTTAGAAATATTTAACTTTCACACATTAACAAGTCCAATACAGCAAATGAAAGATAAACATCTTGTGAATCCAGCCAACATGTCAGATTTTTTTAATGTTTTACAGCGAAAACACCACGTATATTTATGTTAGCTCACCACCAAATAGAAAAAAGCACAGACATTTTTCACAACACAGGTAGCATGCACAAAACCAACCAAACTAACCAGGAACCAACCAAACTAACCAAGAAACAACTTCGTCAGATGACAGTCTTATAACATGTTATACAATAAATCTATGTTTTGTTCGAAAAATGTGCATATTTGAGGTATAAATCATAGTTTTACATTGCAGCTACAATCGGAAATAGCACCGAAGCAGCTAGAACAATTACAGAGACCAAATTGAAATAACTAAATACTCATCATAAAACATTTATGAAAAATACACGGTGTACAGCAAATGAAAGACAAACATCTTGTGAATCCAGACAAAATTTCCGATTCTTTAAGTGTTTTACAGCGAAAACACAATATAGCATTATATTAGCTTACCACAATAGCCAAAAACACAACCCATTTATCAGCAGCAAAAGTTAGCGATCGCAAGAAAACAGCAAAAGATATATAATTTTTCACTAACCTGGACAAACTTCATCAGATGACAGTCCTATAACATCAGGTTATACAATACACTTATGTTTTGTTCGAAAATGTGCATATGTAGAGCTGAAATCAGTGGTTATACATTGTGAAAACTTAGCATCTTTTTCCCAGAATGTCCGGATATATTTCTGACACTCACCTATTCTGACCAAATAACTAATCATAAACGTTACTAAAAAATACTTGTTGTACAGCAAATGATAGATACACTAGTTCTTAATGCAATCGCCGTGTTAGAATTCTAAAAATAACTTCATTACGACATACAGCTTACGTTATAGCGACACAGCGCCAAAACTCAAGGCGGAAAACACAACAACACATTTTCGACAGAAATAGGAAATAACATCATAAATGGGTCCTACTTTGGTTGAGCTTCCATCAGAATCTTGTACAAGTGGTCCTTTGTCCAGAACAATCGTTGTTTGGATTTAGAATGTCCTTTTTCCCTCTCGAATTTGCAAGCAAAACTTGCCAAGTGGCGCGAAGCTCTCCATCGTGAACAAACTCAGAGAACGGAACACGCCAAAACTCCCGAAAAAATTTCAATAATCTGATTAAACTATATTGAAAAAACATACTCTACGATGATATTGTCACATTTATCAAATAAAATCAAAGCCGGAGATATTTGCCGTCTATAACAAAAGCTTTTCAGAAGCCAATGCGGAAGTCCTTTCCGCGTCTTCCTGAGCAAAGGAAATTGGGGTCCTGTCATTCCAAGCTCTCTCTTTTGACCATAGAAAGAGCTAGAGACCCCATTTCACCTCTCACAGCCTATTGACATCTAGTGGAAGGCGTATGAAGTGCATGTATACTAATAGATTTCAAGCAAACGATTAGGGAGGCCCTGGAACAGAGCCTCGATTTCAGATTTTTCACTTTCTGACAGGAAGTTTGCTGCAAAATGAGTTCTGCTTTACTCACAGATATAATTCAAACGGTTTTAGAAACTTGAGAGTGTTTTCTATCCAATAGTAATAATAATATGCATATTGTACGAGCAAGAATTGAGTACGAGGCCGTTTGAAATGGGCACCTTTTATCCAAGCTACTCAATACTGCCCCTGCAGCCATAAGAAGTTAACTAACCTCCAAACGAGCTTCAATGCCATACAACACTCCTTCCGTGTCCTCCAACTGCTCTTAAACGCTAGTAAAACCAAATGCATGCTTTTCAACCTTTCGCTGCCCGCACCCGCCCGCCCGACTAGCATCACTACCCTGAACGGTTCTGACCTAGCATATGTGGACAACTACAAATACCTAGGTGTCTGGCTAGACGGTAAACTCTCCTTCCAGACTCATATTAAACATCTCCAATCCAAAATCAAATCTAGAATCGCCTTTCTATTTCGCAACAAAGCCTCCTTCACTCACGCCGCCAAACTTACCCTAGTAAAACTGACTATCCTACCGATCCTCGACTTCGGCGATGTCATCTACAAAATAGCTTCCAATACTCTACTCAGCAAACTGGATGCAGTCTATCACAGTGCCATCCGTTTTGTTACCAAAGCCCCTTATACCACCCACCACTGCGACCTGTATGCTCTAGTCGGCTGGCCCTCGCTACATATTCGTCGCCAGACCCACTGGCTCCAGGTCATCTATAAGTCTATGCTAGGTAAAGCTCCACTTTATCTCAGCTCACTGGTCACGATAACAAAACCCACCCGTAGCACGCGCTCCAGCAGGTATATCTCACTGGTCATCCCCAAAGCAAAAACCTCCTTTGGCCGCCTTTCCTTCCAGTTCTCTGCTGCCTGCGACTGGAACGAATTGCAAAAATCTCTGAAGTTGGAGACTTTTATCTCCCTCAACAACTTTAAACATCTGCTATCTGAGCAGCTAACCGATCGCTGCAGCTGTACATAGTCCATCGGTATATAGCCCACCCAATTTACCTACCTCATCCCCATACTGTTTTCATTTATTTACTTTTCTGCTCTTTTGCACACCAGTATCTCTATTTGCACATGATCATCTGATGATTTATCACCCCAGTGTTAATCTGCTAAATTGTAATTATTCGCTCCTATGGCCTATTTATTGCTGTTACCGTAGTCGTAATCCTCCTCCTCGGACGAGGAGAGGCGAGACGGATCAGACCAAAATGCGGAGTGGTTGGTTTCCATGGTAATTTAATAACAAAAAATAAACCATATACGATACAAAATACAAAATGAAACTACCGTCAAACAGTCCCGTGAGGCACGAACACTGACACGAGATACACAAGATACAAACACCCACAAACACACACGTGAACCCCGGCTGCCTAAGTATGATTCTCAATCAGGGACAACGATCTACAGCTGCCTCTGATTGAGAATCATACCCGGCCGAACACAAACATCCCCACATAGAAAATGACACAGACAACCCACCCCAACTCACGCCCTGACCAACTAAATAATACAAACACAACAGAAAACAGGTCAGGAAACGTGACAATTGCCTACCTCCTCATGCCTTTTGCACACATTGTATATAGATTCTCTTTTTTTTCCTACTATGTTATTGACTTGTTTATTGTTTACTCCATGTGTAACTCTGTGTTGTTGTCTGTTCACACTGCTATGCTTTATCTTGGCCAGGTCGCAGTTGCAGATGAGAACTTGTTCTCAACTAGCCTACCTGGTTAAATAAAGGTGAAAAAAATAAATAAAAAAAATGTATCACTCCAGTGTTAATCTGCTAAATTGTAATTACTTCGCTACTATGGCCTATTTATTGCCTACCTCCTCACGCCATTTGCACACACTGTATATAGACTTTCTTTTTTTCTATTGTGTTATTGACTGTACGCTTGTTTATTCCATGTGTAACTCTGTGTTGTTGTTTGTGTCGCACTGCTTTGCTTTATCTTATCCAGGTCGCAGTTGTAAATGAGAACTTGTTCTCAACTGGCCTACCTGGTTAAATAAAGGTGAAATAAATAAAATACAAATAAAACATTTGAGTATATTACTCAGGTTATTTTTTTTATTTCACCTCACCAATTTGTACTATTTTGTGTATGTCCATTACATGAAATCCAAATATAAATCTATTCAAATTACGGGTTGTAATGCAACAAAATAGGAAAAATGCCAAGGGGGATGAATACTTTTGCAAGCCACTGTGTGTGTGTTTGTCTACCTCGTGTGTGCGTTTGTGCATTTGTAGCGAGTGTGTATAAATCTCCCCTCCTATTCTTCCTCTGACTAAAAACCAGGGCTGTCCCTGTCCCAACACCACAACCCAACCCAGCAGCCCAACACCACAACACCACAAGGCAACCCAGCAGCCCAACACGACAAGCCAACCCAGCAGCCCAACACCACAAACCAACCCAGCAGCCCAACACCCCAACACCACAAGCCAACCCAGCAGCCCAACACCCCAACACCACAAGGCAACCCAGCAGCCCAACACGACAAGCCAACCCAGCAGCCCAACACCACAAACCAACCCAGCAGCCCAACACCCCAACACCACAAACCAACCCAGCAGCCCAACACCACAAGCCAACCCAGTAGCCCAACACCCCAACACCACAAGCCAACTCAGCACCCCAACACCACAAGGCAACCCAGCAGCCCAACACCACAAGGCAACCCAGCAGCCCAATACCCCAACACCACAAGCCAACCCAGCAGCCCAACACCCCAACACCACAAGCCAACTCAGCACCCCAACACCACAAGGCAACCCAGCAGCCCAACACCCCAACACCACAAGCCAACCCAGCACCCCAATACCCCAACACCACAAGGCAACCCAGTAGCCCAATACCCCAACACCACAAGCCAACCCAGTAGCCCAACACCCCAACACCACAAGCCAACCCAGCAGCCCAACACCCCAACACCACAAGCCAACTCAGCACCCCAACACCACAAGCCAACCCAGTAGCCCAACACCACAAGCCAACCCAGTAGCCCAATACCCCAACACCACAAGCCAACCCAGCACCCCAACACCACAAGCCAACCCAGTAGCCCAATACCCCAACACCACAAGCCAACCCAGCAGCCCAATACCCCAACACCACAAGCCAACCCAGCACCCCAATACCCCAACACCACAAGCCAACCCAGCAGCCCAATACCCCAACACCACAAGCCAACTCAGCACCCCAACACCACAAGCCAACCCAGCAGCCCAACACCCCAACACCACAAGCCAACCCAGGACCCCAATACCCCAACACCACAAGCCAACCCAGCAGCCCAACACCCCAACACCACAAGCCAACCCAGGACCCCAATACCCCAACACCACAAGCCAACCCAGCAGCCCAACACCCCAACACCACAAGCCAACCCAGGACCCCAATACCCCAACACCACAAGCTAACCCAGCAGTCCAATACCCCAACACCACAAACCAACCCAGCAGCCCAATACCCCAACACCACAAGCCAACCCAGGACCCCAATACCCCAACACCACAAGCCAACCCAGCAGCCCAATACCCCAACACCACAAGCTAACCCAGCAGTCCAATACCCCAACACCACAAACCAACCCAGCAGCCCAACACCCCAACACCACAAGCCAACCCAGCAGCTCAACACCACAACCCAACAACACAGGCCTGATGACATCACTCAGATAAATTGATTCTGGTCTCACTGTCTGACGGATGGCTGGGTCTGGAGGATCATCTCCTTGTCTTTTTTACTTCCTTCCACCCTGTTCTTATCAAAAGTTTGAAGAGGGTTCTCTTCACCAACGGCTGATATCTCATCAAGAAGAGAAGCCTCTTCAAACTTTTTTATCCTCTCTCTATCCTTCTCCCTCTCTCTCACCCCCTTCCATCTCTCTCTCTAGTGTTCTCTCTCTCGCTTTCGCTCTCTCTATTTCTCTCTCGCGCGCGCACTCTCTCTCTATTGTTCTCTCTCTCTCTCTCTCTCTCTCTCTCTCTCTCTCTCTCTCTCGGTATCTCCCTCTCTTGGCTTTGTTCACTTGATTAAGCCCAGCTGTCACACTCATCCCGACCCGTTCTTGTTGCTTTCTTACATTAATAGTCTGTGGGTCTTATGCTCCTAGAACTTGATTTGGCCTGATATCACTCTCTCTTTTTTATGCATTGGACACACAGCTCATTTCCTCTCCAATGACCGTGCCGCAGGGCCAGCCAGTGTGTGTGTGTGTGTGTGTGTGTGGGGGGGGGGGGGTACTCCAGCTGTTAAACTCAAATCAAGCACATCCTCTTTTTTCAAACACATCTCCCTACATTGCTTCTCCCTGAGTTGATTATGATCTTTCAGATTTTGTCAGTCCAGTAAAATCAAACACTTATTAAAGGATTGGTATGGGTGGCGCTTCTGCTGCTAGCGCAGTGTTTTGCCTGTCTCAAATCTTTTAGGCAGTGAGGTGTGTCTGTGTTTGTGTGTGTGCAATATCCTGTCTCTCCCTCCTCTCTCTCTCCACTTTCCCACCTCTACAGAGGATATTGAAGCATAGATATGCATCAATGGTGTTGGCATATACAGTGCATTCAGAAAGTATTCAGACACTTTCACTTTTTCCACATGTTGTTACTTTACAGCCTTATACTAAAATGGATTACATTTATTTTTAAACTCATCAATCTACACACAATATCCCATAATGACAAAGGGAAACAGGTTTTAGAAATGTTTGCATCCTTGAGATGTTTCTACAACTTGATTGGAGTTCACCTGTGGCAAATTCAATTGATTGGACATGATTTGGAAAGGCACACACCTGTCTAGATAAGGTCCCACAGGTGACAGTGAATGTCAGAGCAAAAACCAAGCCATGAGATCGAAGGAATTGTCCTTAGCGCTCCGAGACAGGATTGTGTCGTGGCACAGATCTGAGGAAGGGTACCTTAAAATGTCTGCAGCATTGAAGGTCCCCAGGAAACACAGTGGCCTTCCCCAGGAACCACAGTTTGGAACCACAAAGACTCTTCCTAGAGCCGGCTGCTCGGGCCAAACTGAGCAATTGGGGGAGAAGGGCTTTGGTCAGGGAGGTGACTAAGAACCCGATGGTCAATCTGACAGAGCTCCAGAGTTCCTCTGTGGAGATGGGAGAACCTTCCAGAAGGACAACAATCTCTGCAGCACTCCACCAATCAGGCCTTTATGGTATATTGGCCAGACGGAAGCCACTCCTCAGTAAAAGGCCCAAGACAGCCTGCTTGGAGTTTGCCAAAAGGCACCTAAACGACTCTCAGACCATGAGAAACAAGATTCTCTGGTCTGATGAAACCAAGATCTTTGGCCTGAATGCCAAGCGTCACGTCTAGACGAAACCAGGCACTGCCCATCCATCCCTACGGTGAAGCATGGGTGTGGCAACAACATGCTGTGGGGAAATTTTTCAGCGGCAGGGACTGGGAGACTAATCAGGATCGAGGGAAAGATGAATGGAGCAAAGTACAGAGAGATCCTTGATGAAAACCTGCTCCAGAGCGCTCAGGACCTCAGACTGGGGGGAAGGTTCACCTTCCAACAGGACAACAACCCTAAGCACACAGCCAAGACAATATAGGAGTGGCTTCGGGACAAGTCTCTGAATGTCCTTGAGTGGCCAAGCCAGAGCCCGAACTTGAACCCGATCAAACATCTCTGGAGAGACCTGAAAATAGCTGTGCAGCTAACCTGACTGAGCTTGAGAGGATCTGCAGAGAAGAATGGGAGAAACTCCCCAAATACAGGTGTGCCAAGCGTGTAGCGTCATACCCAAGAAGACTCGAGGTTGTAATTGCTGCCAAAGGTCCTTCAACAAAGTACTGAGCAAAGGATCTGAATACTTATGTAAATGTTATATTTCCATTTTTTATTTTTTTATACATTTGCAAAAAATATATATTCAATTATGTAGATTGATGAGGGGAAAATGAGGGGGAAAAAACGATTGAATCCATTTTAGAATAAGGCTGTAACAAAACAAAATGTGGAAAAGTGAAGGGGTCTGAATACTTTCCGAATGCACTGTAAGTCAATACATCGCATTCATGGAAAAATAGTTGTTGATAGAGCTGCAACAGGTAAATTGATGAAAACTCAGACAGACAAACATGTGGACATGAAGCTAGGGTTAGGCTTGAGGCTAGGTTTAGGGTTGAGCTGGAATGTGGACATGAAGCTTGGGTTAGGCTTGAGGCTAGGTTTAGGGTTGAGCTGGAATGTGGACATGAATCTAGGGTTAGGGTTGAGGCTAGGTTTAGGGTTGAGCTGGGAGGGGACATGAAGCTAAGTTTAGGGGTAGACCTTAATCCAATGAACAATTCCTGAATGTGCCCCTCCTCCCACTACATGCCTGCCTGCCTGCCTGCCTGCCTGCCTGCCTGCCTGCCTGCCTGCCTGCCTGCCTGCCTGGAGAGAAAGGGAGGTTGAGAGGAGGGAGGGAGAGAGGAGGGAGGGAGAGAGAGAAGGGAGAGAGGGTGAAGGAGGGATGGGGAGAGAGGAGGCAGAGAGAGATGAGAGGAGGTGGAGGGAGGGAGAGAAAGAGAGAATGGTGGGGACAGATGGAGCGAGAGAGAAGGGGGATAGTGAGGGAGGGGGAGAGAGAGCTGGTGAAAGAGGGGCACGAGGGTGGAGGGGGGGAAAGAAGGGGGAGGGAGAGAGAGAAAGAGACAGACATGCGATAAAGGAGAAAAACATCAACCCTGTGACTCATCTTTTCCCATTGCAATGTATTGAGAAAAACATAAGCTACTGTGATATTTTAAATTTTTGCCAAAAACGTGCCAGGATGACGTTTTCCTATAGTATCATGTTGGTTGTACCCTAGTGCTCCTGATCAGGGACTCCTGGCCCTAGTCTGAGCCTACTGTTCCTGTGAACAGTCCATAGAGCCTGAACCTAAACCATTGGCTGCTGTCTTTACCATTTACAATACAGTGATTGGTGATGATTACTGTTTGCTGCTTTATCCCATAGTGACTGCTTCTCATTGAGTCTCTGGGTGGGTGTGATCAGCATGCGAATGCCGCAGTGTTGTAGACTAGAGCGTGAGGCTGTTAACTCAAAGAGAGCCCTTCAATAAGTAGGACACTGCTGTAAAGTGATGCCAAACCAAACCACTCCAGACATCTAGTGAAGGTACTTTCAACGACGAACAAGAAAACCTCTTTTACCTCTCTCTCTCTCTCTCGCTCTCCCTACGTCTTTTCACCAATACTTTCTTTAAAAGCACTGTCTCTCTTCTCTTTCCCTCTCCATCTGTCCACTCTGGTTTCTTAACCGTTTTTAACAGACACAAGTGCTTATTCTATGTGACGGCCTCAGAGTCTCTGTCGACTGCGTCTGACAAAAGACATGTCAGATCCGCTGTTAGGAGCAAGAGTGTTGAACGCCACCCTAGTGCTGCCTCTTCTCACTGTAGGCTTCAATGTGAAGAGACATCTCGTGGGAAAACAGAGCCTAATGCATTATTATAGAACTATAAATATAGATACAGCCCCTAGACAACGCGTAGAAACTCTCTGCTGTCTGCTGCTGCCTGTAGATAATGATTATTTCACAGCCCAGACCAATGTTCAATGCTCTTCAGTGCTGTCATGGGCCCACTTTGGCTACTTCCCTCTGCCTCTCTGTTTGTGTGTGTGTGTGTGTGTGTGTGTGTGTGTGTGTGTGTGTGTGTGTGTGTGTGTGTGTGTGTGTGTGTGTGTGTGTGTGTGTGTGTGTGTGTGTGTGTGTGTGTGTGTGTGTGTGTGTGTGTGTGTGTGTGTGTGTGTGTGTGTGTGTGTGATAAAGGGAGAGAGAAAGAGAGGGAGAGAGAAAGAGAGGGAGAGAGATAAAGGGAGAGAAAGAGAGAGAGAGAGAGGGAGAGTCTCTGGAGTTTTCACTGAACTATTCAACGTCTGATTATTCTCAAAGTTGGATGGGAATGGAAATTGGTTAGTGTTTTTCTTAACTGCCCCATGGGGATGTATAACGTTTGTTATATACAGTAGTACTATACACTGAGTATACAAAACATTAAGGACAACTGCTATTTCCATGACATAGACAGACCAGGTGAATCCAGGTAAAAGCTACAGTATGATGCTTATTGATGTCACTTGTTAAAACCATTTCAATCAGTGTAGATGAAAGGGAGGAGACTGGTTAAAACCTCTTAAGGATCGGACCCTTTTTTTCAATATCCGCCTAAAATGACATACCCAAATCTAACTGCCTCTAGCTCAGGACCTGAAACAAGGATATGCATATTCTTGATACCATTTGAATGGAAACACTGAAATTTGTGGAAACTTTGAAGTTTGTGTGGGGAGTGTCCTTAATGTTTTGTACACTCAGTGGATAATGAATGTGGTTATGTGTGATTTGAGTTATGTTGTTGTAGTACATATTTGACAGGAAGTAAAGGGTCCTCAGGGTCATTCCCATCCCAGTAGCTAATTCTACTTAAGAAGAGGAAACAAGGAAGGAAAACACACACACACACACACACACACATAAACAAACACACAGTCAGACTCAGTCCATCCAGTGTTTACCAACGGATTAGACGCTCCATTTCCTAATTGAATTTTCCTGGGAACGCCACGGCTATTATCTGTCTCTAAACACAAACTATACCCCCCGTAGACAGACAGACAGACGTGAATACACACACACACACACACTATCCCACTCCCCACGCCGGTCTTCCTACCTCATCTAGTGGGAAGCAGCAACATTAATTTAGATGGCTACGTGTCCTTTTATTGGGGCTTGTGGACACAAATTGATGTGTGTATGTGTTTGTTTGTGTATGTGTGTGGATGGGGTCGGGGGTCAAGAGTGACTCATCCTCTCTGTGCTCCCAGAGGTCCTGAGGTAGAGATGAGCTGTCGTGTCACATGGTTGTATAGCAAACAGACCCTGTCTTGTTTTAAAACCTTTTAATCCATCCATCCATCGCTCTCTGTTTCTCTCTCTATGTTTCTCTCTCTCTATGGATCCTGCGCGTGCTTGTGTGTGTCTGTGTGTGTATTATAAGCACATACTGTGCTCCCCCTTCTTTGACTCCGCCCTCCTACTGAGTACATCATGTCTACTCTCTAATGAAATGTGTCCTTTCTGTAAAGAGACAGTCATTGCTGCTGTAGAGGAACTGTGCCTCCTCCACAGGAGGAGCCAGGCCATCTGTCTTGGCTTGGATGGTGTAGTAGTTAAAGGACTAGTGCTGTTACAGTGTTACAGTGGTGTAGAGCTGCTGGGGAAAAAGGAACAAGTCCCTGTGATGGCTGTACTGTTAATGAGACTGTCCATGGGTTCTGAAAGTTAAGGGAAGCTGTGTTCTTTTTAGTGAGGGAGTCTGTGAAGATCTTTCTCTCTCTCCTTTTTGTCTCTCTCTTTTCCCCCCTCCCCCCATCCCGTCTCCTCTCTCCCTCTCAGTCTGATCTCCAGCCCTTCTCTCAGCACCTCTGCTTCACCACTGTGAAAAACCCCACTTTATTTTATAAGATTACTGCAGGTGGGAACAGATCTT
Organism: Salvelinus alpinus; assembly: GCF_045679555.1. Classification (NCBI taxonomy): domain Eukaryota; kingdom Metazoa; phylum Chordata; class Actinopteri; order Salmoniformes; family Salmonidae; genus Salvelinus; species Salvelinus alpinus. The sequence continues at coordinate 20,014,140 of NC_092115.1, forward strand.
TATTGCTGGCCTTCTTGTCATACGAGCACTGCTCACCGCTGTGTGATGGTGCTCTTGGTGGTACTTTGTGCCCCCAGTGGGTTTTGTACCCTCATTATTTCTGGGCTGCTGGAGAAAAATATACATAATACTCTGTAGTAGTTATGATTTTGCTAAAACTTTTAAGGGAAAACATCTGTTGTAACGCAAGAGGGAAAAGTCATGCAAAGCCAATTTGTCTTTATCACAACTTATCTCTTCTCACATGACTCAAGTACTGTTAAGTTCAACACCTAGGCTGCCTTACAAGGAGACACATTTGAACCAACACAAATTCTCATGTGTTAGTCTTTGTTATAACTCATGTGTTATTCTTTGTTATAACTCATGTGTTAGTCTTTGTTATAACTCATGTGTTAGTCTTTGTTATAACTCATGTGTTAGTCTTTGTTATAACTCATGTGTTAGTCTTTGTTATAACTCATGTGTTAGTCTTTGTTATAACTCATGTGTTATTCTTTGTTATAACTCATGTGTTATTCTTTGTTATAACTCATGTGTTATTCTTTGTTATAACTCATGTGTTAGTCTTTGTTATAACTCATGTGTTATTCTTTGTTATAACTCATGTGTTAGTCTTTGTTATAACTCATGTGTTAGTCTTTGTTATAACTCATGTGTTAGTCTTTGTTATAACTCATGTGTTAGTCTTTGTTGTAACTCATGTGTTAGTCTTTGTTATAACTCATGTGTTAGTCTTTGTTATAACTCATGTGTTATTCTTTGTTATAACTCATGTGTTAGTCTTTGTTATAACTCATGTGTTAGTCTTTGTTATAACTCATGTGTTAGTCTTTGTTGTAACTCATGTGTTAGTCTTTGTTATAACTCATGTGTTAGTCTTTGTTATAACTCATGTGTTAGTCTTTGTTATAACTCATGTATTAGTCTTTGTTATAACTCATGTGTTAGTCTTTGTTATAACTCATGTGTTAGTCTTTGTTATAACTCATGTATTAGTCTTTGTTATAACTCATGTATTAGTCTTTGTTATAACTCATGTGTTAGTCTTTGTTATAACTCATGTATTAGTCTTTGTTATAACTCATGTGTTAGTCTTTGTTATAACTCATGTGTTAGTCTTTGTTATAACTCATGTATTAGTCTTTGTTATAACTCATGTGTTAGTCTTTGTTATAACTCATGTGTTAGTCTTTGTTGTAACTCATGTGTTAGTCTTTGTTATAACTCATGTGTTAGTCTTTGTTATAACTCATGTGTTAGTCTTTGTTATAACTCATGTATTAGTCTTTGTTATAACTCATGTGTTAGTCTTTGTTGTAACTCATGTGTTAGTCTTTGTTATAACTCATGTGTTAGTCTTTGTTGTAACTCATGTGTTATTCTTTGTTATAACTCATGTGTTAGTCTTTGTTATAACTCATGTGTTATTCTTTGTTATAACTCATGTGTTAGTCTTTGTTATAACTCATGTGTTATTCTTTGCTTGACACATGGCCAGACCTTCCTACTGAATTAATTAATTTAATTGAATGAATAAATTAATGTATGTAAATACCCAGAATCCTCTCTGTGTTGTTGTGGATGACTGTGGTGGGAAATGTCCAGGACCTGTAATTGGTGTGTGTGCAGACATGCAGGTGTGTCTGTTTCTCAGTTGAAACACAACTGAGCTTTCCTCACTTCAAATGATCTGCATGTAGTTATTTGATGTAGCCTACCGTAAAGATGTGGATGGCATTGATAGAAAGTCTGGCTAGTTAGCAACAAAACATCAGTGAAGTCAGGGTTATGCAATCCAGTTTGGACATGTAGATAGAGGCTGCAGTTTGAAAAGATGATAATTACTGTAGACACGTACTGTAGCATTACTACAAAGAGAAACATATACACACACACATACGCAGACTCACACACACACACTCACACACACAGACACACAGACACACACAGACACATTCACACACAGACACACACACACACAAACACACACACACACACCCACAGAGACACCACACACACCCACAGAGACACCACACACACACCCACAGAGACACCACACACACACACACACACACACACACACACACACACACACACACACACACACACACACACACACACACACACACACACACACACACACACACACACACACACACACACACACAGACAGACACAGACACACACACACACACACATAGACACACACACACATTGACACACACACACACACACACACACACACACACACACACACACACACACACACACACACACACACACACACACACACACACACACACACATACACAGACAAACACACACACCCAGAGAGACAACACACACACAGACACAGACACAAACATACACAGACACACACATTGCCACACACACACACACACACACACACACACACACACACACACACACACACACACACACACACACACACACACACACACACACACAGACAGACAGACAGACAGACAGACAGACAGACAGACAGACAGACAGACAGACAGACAGACAGACAGACAGACAGACAGACACACACACACACACACACAGACACAGACATACACATACACACATACACACATACACACAGACACACACAGACAAACACACACACCCACAGAGACAACACACACACAGACACGGACACAAACACACACAAACATACACAGACACACACACAGACACACACACACGCACACACATACACACATACACACAGACACAAACACACACACACCACACACACACACACATGCATCCTTGTGGATTTCCTGCTTGACTTTCGAATCACCATCCCATCCTGCTCTCCCATAGACTCCCAAAGAAAAAATACCCTTTAAAGATCAAATGTTGCATGCCCTGCCATGCTCCCTCTGGCATGGTTCGGTTGTGTCTGACAGATTAGGACTTCATTAAAAGTGATCTTTTGTCCATTCAATGGCATTCACTGATGCCAGTGTGGCATGATCGCAGGGAGCGACTGGTGAGCCACGGGAGCAGAGCTTGACACATAATGGAGGGCTTTGTGGCATCCTGTGAGACAGATGAAAGGGTGCGATGATGTCAGAGGGACATTGGCTACTGTGCAGCTACACGCAACGACTCTCACACCCACTCACACACACTCAGACACACACACCCAGACACACACACTCTGCCTCTCAGGGTGGGGAGGATGATGATGATGACAAGGATTAACAAGAGAAAGAGTAGAATACTAATGATGATGATGAGTATGAGAATGATGGTGCTGGTGCTATCACTTTGACAAGGATTAAGAAGAGTAGATGTTGTTGATGATGATGATGATGATGATGATGACCAGGAAAATAGAATAATGACCATGCTTACAATAATAGTAAGCTTACAGTAGTGATACAAATGTTTTTGATGATGAAGATACCATAGACTACCACTGTTGCCTCTACTATTTCTCCTGATGCTGCTGACCCCTCCAGTGCTCCGGTCCTCTGTGATCTGACCCTGACTGGCGTCAGGTCTGGAGATAAGACCCTGAGTCACAGACAAGAGGAGAACAGAGATAACACCACAAACCGGTTATTCTCTTCTCTTCTCTCTCTCTCTCTCTCTCTCTCTCTGTCTCTCTCTCTCTCTCTCTCTCTCTAGGAAGGGATAACATCTACCCTTTCAGCAGAGGCCAGCTTACACTCTTTCATACTTTCTCTCCTTTATCCCCTCCCTCTCTCTCTCTCGCTCCATCTCTTTCTCTCCAGGGAGAGAGATGGATTACCATCTATATATAGACAATATCACCTTTGTCTGTAACATATCAGGAAAGTCCTTTTCTGATGAATATTTGGACAGCAGTGAGATAAGGATGTCTAATTTTAATGTGTTGGATGGATGAGAAGGTGTGCTGTATTAACAAGGCTGATTGGTCTATAGAATTGTGTTTCATGTAGTAATTGTACAGGTCATATAGCTAATCATTTTCAGAGGACAGGCTAAGATTGCTAGCATGGCTAGCAGGGTTTTGCAGCAAAAATAGGCAGTTATGCAAGCTTATGTAGCTAATGGCTAATGCACCAGATTTGACATTTGGGATGTTATTTAGTCCATATGTATGATCATCTGCCATCGATATCAGGTCATTTAAGTAAATAGTCATATTTTTCATGAGTCTTACAGGGCCAGGATTTGTTCCTGGTCAGGTCAAATGCCAGGAAAAACTCCTGGCCGTAGTCATGTGAAACAAACATAACAGTGGCACAGAGATGCTTCTATTAGCTAGCTAGCTTGCTTCCCACAGTTTTCATCAGGGAGCTATTTTCATATGTAGTTCTATTGGGATCAGTATGTGAGTCAGAAAGAAAACCAGAGACTTTGACACTGCAGGCTCGTCATGTGCTTCTGTCTGAACTAGCATCTACTCTGCAGGGGAAGGCAGCCACCTGGCTGTCAAAGTGCTAGATCAGACAGCTTGTTAAGTACAATGAGGAAGGGGGAGGGAGGGAATGAGGGGGTTAGAGAATGCAAAACCAAAGAAACCCACAACAAAGGCACAGACATGGAGAATTCTATGTTTGGGAAAGATTGACATGAAATATCTGGAATAAAGGGATATAAAGGAATACAGAAAGAAAAAGGAGAGAAAGAGAGGAAGGTTTGGAGACAAACACACAACAGGACTAAAAGACAACTAGAAAGAGAGAAAAAGAGAACTAGAAAGAGAGAAAGAGAAAAAGAGAGAGAACTAGAAAGACAAAAAGAGAGAGAACTAGAAAGAGAGAAAGAGGGAGAACTAGAAAGAGAGAAAGAGGGAGAACTAGTAAGAGAGAAAGAGAGAGAACTAGAAAGAGAGAAAGAGGGAGAACTAGAAAGAGAGAAAGAGAGAGAACTAGTAAGAGAGAAAGAGAGAGAACTAGAAAGAAAGAAAGATTGATAGAAAGAAAGAGGGAGAACTAGTAAGAGAGAAAGAGGGAGAACTAGAAAGAGAGAAAGAGAGAGAACTAGAAAGAAAGAAAGAACTAGTAAGAGAGAAAGAGAGAGAACTAGAAAGAAAGAAAGAACTAGTAAGAGAGAAAGAGAGAGAACTAGAAAGAAAGAAAGAGAGAACTAGTAAGAGAGAAAGAGATAACTAGAAAGAAAGAAAGAAAGAAAGAAAGAAAGAGAGAGAACTAAGAGAGAAAGAGAGAACTAGTAAGAGAGAAAGAGATAACTAGAAAGAAAGAAAGAAAGAAAGAGAGAGAACTAGAAAGAGAGAAAGAGAGAGAACGAGTAAGAGAGAAAGAGAGAGAACTAGAAAGAAAGAAGGAGAGAGAACTAGTAAGAGAGAAAGAGAGAACTAATAAGAGAGAACTAGAAAGAAAGAAAGAAAGAGAGAGAACTAGAAAGAAAGAAAGAAAGAAAGAAAGAATGAAAGAAAGAGAGAACTAGTAAGAGAGAAATAGAGTGTCAGAGCTGCTAGGAGTACTGGGTGGAGGAGTCAAGCGCAGAGAGCAGGTATTCAAGAACGTGGATTTATTTCCTCTAGACAGGGAAAACGATCATGCCCAAACACACGGGCGCATGAAAATACCAGTCCAAACACACAGGACTAAACTGTCCGGAAAATATAGAATCCACATAAAAATCCAACACCAAATAACAGAGAAACAAGCCGTACCCCTCCCAGTCAACGAGGTACTGCAGGCCCCTCACCCGGCGTCTCGAGTCCAGAATAGCTCGTACTGTGTACGCCGGGGACCCCTCGATGTCCAGAGGGGGCGGAGGGACCTCCGGTACCTCACCTTCCTGAAAGGGACCAGCTACCACCGGCCTGAGGAGAGACACATGAAACGAGGGGTTAATGCGATAGTAAGAAGGGAGTTGCAATCTATAACACACCTCGTTTATCCTCCTCAGGACTTTAAATGGCACCACACACTGCGGCCCCAGCTTCCGGCAGGGCAGGCGGAGGGGCAGGTTTTGGGTCGAGAGCCAGACCCTGTCCCCTGGTGCGAACACAGGGGCCTCACTGCGGTGGCGGTCAGCGCTCTTCTTCTGCCGTTCACTGGCCTGCCTGAGAGAGTCCTGGACTGCCCGCCAGGTCTCCCTAGAGCGCTGTACTCACTCCTCCACCGCAGGAGCTTCGGTCTGGCTCTGATGCCACGGAGCCAGGACCGGCTGGTACCCCAGTACGCATTCAAATGGCGACATGTTAGTTGAGGAGTGGCGGAGTGAGTTCTGGGCCAACTCTGCCCACGGGACGTACCTCGCCCATTCTCCTGGCCGGTCCTGGCAATACGACCTCAGAAACCTACCCACTTCCTGGTTCACTCTTTCCACCTGCCCATTACTTTCGGGGTGATACCCAGAGGTAAGGCTGACCGAGACCCCCAGACGCTCCATAAACGCCCTCCACACCCGGGACGTGAACTGGGGACCTCGATCAGATACGATGTCCTCCGGCACCCCGTAGTGCCGGAAGACGTGGGTAAATAGAGCCTCCGTAGTCTGTAGGGCCGTAGGGAGACCAGGCAATGGAAGGAGACGACAGGACTTAGAAAACCGATCCACAACGACCAGAACGGTAGTGTTCCCCTGAAAACGGGGGAAGATCAGTCAGAAAATCTACCGATAGATGAGACCATGGCCGTTGTGGAACCGGGAGGGGTTGTAACTTCCCTCTCGGCAGGTGCCTAGGAGCCTTACTCTGTGCGCATACTGAGCAGGAGGAGACATAGAGTCTCACGTCCTTAGCCAAGGTGGGCCACCAGTATTTCCCCCTAAGACCCCGCACTGTCCTCTCAATCCCCGGATGACCCGAAGAAGGTAGTGTGTGAGCCCACCGAATCAATCGATCACGGACACCAAGCGGTACGTACCTAAGGCCAGTCGGACACTGGGACGGCACAGGTTCTACCCTCAACGCCCGCTCGATGTCCGCGTCCACCTCCCATACCACCGGGGCCACCAGACAAGAGGCTGGAAGGATGGGAGTCGGATCGATGGGCCGGTCATCCGTGTCATAGAGACGAGACAGCGTGTCGGCCCTAGTGTTGAGGGAACCTGGTCGATAAGAGATCGTAAATCGAAAGCGTGTAAAGAACATGGCCCACCTAGCTTGACGCGGATTCAGTCTCTTCGCCGCTCGGATATACTCCAGATTGCGGTGGTCAGTCCAGATGAGGAAAGGGTATTTAGCCCCCTCAAGCCAGTGTCTCCACACCTTCAGGGCTTTTACCATAGCTAGTAACTCCCGGTCCCCCACATCATAGTTCCGCTCCGCCGGACCCAGCTTCTTAGAAAAGAAAGCACAGGGACGGAGCTTCGGTGGCGTGCCCGAGCGCTGTGATAGCACGGCTCCAACACCAGCCTCGGACGCATCCACCTCCACTATGAACGCTAACGAAGGGTCTGGATGCGCCAACACGGGAGCCTCAGTAAACCGTACCTTCAACTGGTTGAAGGCTCCATCTGCCTCGGCCGACCACCGTAGACGCACCGGCCCCCCCTTCAGCAGTGAGGTAATGGGCGCCGCCACTTGGCCAAAACCCCGGATGAACCTCCGGTAGTAATTGGCAAACCCTAAAAACCGCTGCACCTCCTTTACCGTGGTCGGAGTCGGCCAATTACGCACGGCGTTAACGCGGTCACACTCCATCACCACCCCCGAGGTGGAAATGCGATAACCCAGGAAGGAAACGGCTGGTTTGGAGAACACACATTTCTCAGCCTTGACGTATAGGTCATGCTCCAGCAGTCGCCCAAGCACCCTGAGCACCAGGGAGACATGCGCGGCGCGTGTGGCAGAATAGATCAAGATGTCATCAATATATACTACCACACCCTGCCCCTGCAAGTCCCTGAGAATCTCATCTACAAAGGATTGGAAGACGGCTGGAGCATTCTTCAACCCATACGGCATGACGAGGTACTCATAGTGGCCTGATATGGTACTAAACGCTGTTTTCCACTCGTCTCCTCCCCGAATACGCACCAGATTATACGCGCTCCTGAGGTCCAGTTTTGTGAAAAAACGCGCTCCGTGGAATGATTCCATCACCGTAGCGATGAGAGGTAGTGGATAACTAAATCCCACTGTGATTGAATTTAGACCTCGATAATCAATGCACGGACGCAGTCCTCCCTCCTTTTTTCTCACAAAAAAGAAACTCGAGGAGGCGGGTGACATGGAGGGCCGAATGAACCCTTGTCTCAGAGCTTCCGTGACATATGTCTCCATAGCCAACGTCTCCTCCTGTGACAATGGGTACACGTGACTCCTGGGAAGTGCAGCGTTCTCCTGGAGGTTTATCACGCAATCCCACCGTCGATGAGGTGGTAATTTGGTCGCTTTTTTCTTACTAAAAGCGATAGCCAAATCGGCATATTCTGGGGGAATGTGCACAGTGGAAACCTGGTCTGGACTCTCCACCGACGTGGCACCGATGGAAACTCCCACACACCTACCTGAACACTCATCTGACCACCCCTGAAGAGCTCCCTGTCTCCAGGAAATGAGGGGATTGTGAATGGCTAGCCAGGGAACCCCCAACACCACTGGAAACCCAGGTGAATCAATAAGGTAAAAACTGATCTGCTCCCTATGATCCCCCTGTGTTACCATGTCCAGCGGAATCGTGGCCTCCCTGCCCAGCCCTGACCCTAACGGTCGGCTATCTAAGGAGTGCACAGGGAAAGGTGGGTCTATCTGCACCAGCGGAATACCCAACTTACGGGCGAGTCCGCGATCCATAAAACTCCCAGCTGCGCCTGAGTCGACTAGCGCCTTATGCTGAAGAGAGGGGAAAAACGCAGGGAAAAAAATAACCAAAAACATGTGACCAACAGGGAGCTCTGGGTGAGTCTTGTGCCTACTCACCTGGGGTGGCCGAGGAGTATTCCGCCTGCCATCCCGACTCCCAGATGGACTCCTCCAGCACCGGTCCGAAGTGTGTCCTCTCCGGCCACAGTAGGTGCAAGAGGAGCCACCTCCTCCGGTCCCCCTAGATGCAGCTCCTCCCAACTCCATCGGAGTTGGAGCGGGAGGGCTGGGAGGTGGAATTGACAGGACCCCCTCTGAACGCCCGCGGGCAGCTAGCAGGTTATCTAGTCGGATCGACATGTCTATCAGTTCATCGAGGGAGAGTGTGGTGTCCCGACAAGTTAGCTCCCGGCGGACGTCCTCCCGGAGGCTGCAACGGTAATGGTCTATTAAGGCCCTGTCATTCCACCCCGCACCAGCAGCCAAGGTCCGGAACTCTAAAGCGAAATCCTGGGCGCTCCTCGTCTCCTGTCTGAGGTGGAACAGACGCTCACCCGCCGCTCGGCCCTCCGGTGGGTGGTCGAACACCGCTCGAAACCGGCGGGTGAACTCCGGGTAGTGGTCCCGAGCCGAGTCTGGGCTGTTCCAGACTGCGTTGGCCCAGTCCAGGGCCCTACCCGACAAACAGGAGACAAGGAGGCTTACACTCTCCTCACCCGAGGGAGTCGGACGCACGGTAGCCAGGTAGAGCTCAAGCTGGAGCAGAAATACCTGGCATCCAGCCGCTGCTCCATCGTACTCCCTCGGGGGGGTGAGACGCAATGTGCTGGTCCCAGCCGATGACACTGGAGGAGTGGGTTGGGTCGTCTGCAGGGGAGCTGAAGGGGGCGTCGGGAGACCACTCCTCTCCCATCGCTCCATCCTCTCCATCATCTGATCCATCGCTGACCCGATTCGATGGAGGACAGCTGTATGATGATGGACGCGCTCCTCCATAGTTGGGAGAGGGGTGGTCGCTGCTTCTGCTGACTCCATTGGTGGTGCGGGCTTCTGTCAGAGCTGCTAGGAGTACTGGGTGGAGGAGTCAAGTGCAGAGAGCAGGTATTCAAGAACGTGGATTTATTTCCTGTAGACAGGGAAAACGATCATGCCCAAACACACGGGCGCATGAAAATACCAGTCCAAACACACAGGACTAAACTGTCCGGAAAATATAGAATCCACATAAAAATCCAACACCAAATAACAGAGAAACAAGCCCGCACAAAAGCCAGCGGGCCTACTGCCCTTAAATAGCCTACCCACAAAACTAAACTCAAAACAGGTGCACCCAATCAGCCCAAACTAACAGAAACAAAAAGAAGAGAATCGATGGCAGCTAGTAGGCCGGTGACGACGACCGCCGAGCGCCGCCCGAACAGGAAGAGGCACCATCTTCGGCGGGATTCGTGACATAGAGAGAACTAGAAAGAGAGAAAGAGAGAACTAGAAAGAGAGAAAGAGAGCGAACTAGAAAGAAAGAAGGAAAGAAAGAAAGAAAGAAAGAAAGAGAGAGAGAACATGTAAGAGAGAAAGAGAGAGAACTAGAAAGAAAGAAAGAAAGAAAGAGAGAGAACTAATAAGAGAGAAAGAGAGAACTAGAAAGCGAAAGAGAGAACTAATACGAGAGAAAGAGAGAACTAGAAAGAGAGAAAGAGAGAACTAATAAGAGAGAAAGAGAGAGAACTAGAAAGAAAGAAAGAAAGAAAGAAAGAGAGAACTAATAAGAGAGAAAGAGAGAGAATTAGAAAGAAAGAAAGAAAGAGAGAGAACTAGTGAGAGAGAAAGAGAGAACTAGTAAGAGAAAAGAGAGAGAACTAGAAAGAAAGAAAGAGCGAGAACTAGTAAGAGAGAAAGAGAGAGAACTAGAAAGAAAGAAAGAAAGAAAGAAAGAAAGAAAGAAAGAAAGAAAGAAAGAAAGAAAGAGAGAACTAGAAAGAGAGAAATAGAGAACTAGAAAGAGAGAGAACTAGAAAAAAAGAAAGAAAGAACTAGAATGAGAGAAAGAGAGAACTAGTAAGAGAGAAAGAGAGAGAACTAGACAGAAAGAACGAGAGAACTAGTCAGAGAGAAAGAGAGAACTTGAAAGAAAGAAAGAGAGAAAACTAGTAGGAGAGAAAGAGAGAGAACTAGTAAGAGAGAAAGAGAGAGAACTAATAAGAGAGAAAGAGAGAGAACTAGAAAGAGAAAAAGAGAGAACTAGAAAGAGAGAAAGAGAGAAATAGTAAGAGAGAAAGAGAGAGAACTAGAAAGAAAGAAAGAGCGAAAACTAGAAAGAAAGAAAGAAAGAAAGAAAAAGAGAACTAGTAAGATAGAAAGAGAGAGAACTAGAAAGAAAGAAAGAAAGAGAGAACTAGAAAGAGAGAAAGAGAGAGAACTAGAAAGAGAGAAAGAGAGAGAACTAGAAAGAAAGAAAGAGAGAGAACTAGAAAGAGAGAAAGAGAGAGAACTAGAAAGAGAAAAAGAGAGACTTGTAAGAGAGAAAGAGAGAGAACTAGAAAGGTAGAAAGAAAGAGAGAACTAGAAAGATAGAAAGAAAGAAAGAAAGAAAGAAAGAGAGAACTAGAAAGAGAGAAAGAGAGAGAACTAGAAAGAGAGAAAGAGAGAACTAGAAAGAGAGAAAGAGAGAGAACTAGAAAGATAGAAAGAAAGAGAGAACTAGAAAGATAGAAAGAAAGAAAGAAAGAGAGAACTAGAAAGAGAGAAAGAGAGAGAACTAGAAAGATAGAAAGAAAGAGAGAACTAGAAAGATAGAAAGAAAGAAAGAAAGAAAGAAAGAGAACTAGAAAGAGAGAAAGAGAGAACTAGAAAGAGAGAACTAGTAAGAGAGAAAGAGAGAGAACTAGAAAGAAAGAAAGAGAGAACTAGAAAGAGAGAAAGAGAGAACTAGTAAGAGAGAAAGAGAGAGAACTAGAAAGAAAGAAAGAAAGAAAGAAAGAAAGAAAGAATGAAAGAAAGAAAGAATGAAAGATAGAACGAAAGAAAGAAAGAGAGAACTAGTAAGAGAGAAAGAAAGAGAACTAGAAAGAAAGAAAGAAAGAAAGAGAGAACTAGAAAGAGAGAAAGAGAGACAACTAGAAAGAAAGAAAGAAAGAAAGAAAGAAAGAAAGAAAGAAAGAAAGAAAGAAAGAAAGAAAGAAAGAACGAGAGAGAGAACTAGAAAGAGAGAAAGAGATGGAACTAGAAAGAAAGAGAGAGAACTAGAAAGAGAGAAAGAGAGAACTAGTAAGAGAGAAAGAGAGAGAACTTGAAAGAAAGAAAGAAAGAAAGAAAGAAAGAGAAAGAGAACTAGAAAGAGAGAAAGAGAGAGAACTAGACAGATAGAAAGAAAGAGAGAACTAGAAAGATAGAAAGAAAGAAAGAAAGAAAGAAAGAAAGAGAGAACTAGAAAGAGAGAAAGAGAGAGAACTAGAAAGAGAGAAAGAGAGAACTAGAAAGAGAGAACTAGTAAGAGAGAAAGAGAGAGAACTAGAAAGAAAGAAAGAAAGAAAGAGAGAACTAGAAAGAGAGAAAGAGAGAACTAGTAAGAGAGAAAGAGAGAGAACAAGTAAGAGAGAAAGAGAGAGAACTAGAAAGAAAGAAAGTGAGAGAACTAGAAAGAGAGAAAGAGAGAGAACTAGTAAGAGAGAAAGGGAGAACTAGAAAGAAAGAAAGCGAGAACTAGAAAGAAAGAAAGTGAGAGAACTAGAAAGAGAGTGAAGAAGGGAATGAAAGGAATTGTGAACCAGGGAGAAAGAGGGAGAGGAACGAGACAGCGAGAGAGAGAGGGAAGAAAGAGAGAGGGAAAGAACTGTGTTGAGTTCCAGATTCAGAACGACAGCAGATTTGACAGCAGCCTTTTTCCCCTCCTCTTTTTTCCTCCTCCTTTTCCCAAAGAGAGCTCTATGAAAAGCTTCCTTTCAGAATGGGGCTGAAAAGGCTTATTAGCAAGAGACCTGGCCAAAGAAAGAGACAAACATTCTTCTGCACACAATGTGCTTTTACCTGTCAGGTCGTCTCAATGAAGTAGGATTCGCGTGGGCAGAGAATCCAACTCCACAGACTTTTTCAGAGTCTGTTTTTCTATGGTTTGTTTTGAACAGCAAGCTTCAGCCTGCTTCTCCCAGTCTCCGAGTTGATGCAGAGGTGTTTTGGTCCATGGCCCTCATGAATGTGTGTGTGTGTGCGTGTGTTTGTGTGTGTGTGAACGGATGTGTGTGTTCTCCTGAATATGAACTAAATGTGTCTTCCCGAGGTTTGGTCCTTTGGGCCTGTGGTTCTGTGGATGACGTGGCCCATGTGGACATCATGCAGAATGATTAGTTGCGGTTACAGCTGATAAATGTGTGAAGATTGTTAGGATTTCACTGCGCAGGACATAAATTGTCAAAACGTACATACACTGCAACTGTCCCTGCCAGCGGGATGGTAACTAAATTGCCATTCCTGTGTGTGTGTGTGCGTGTGGTTGTGTGTGTTTGTATGTGTGTGCATGTGATTGTGTGTGTGTCTGAGTATGCAGCGTTAAGAACATTACTATGTGTGTGTATAATTCTGAAGGCGTGTGTGTGTGTGTATAATTCTGAAGGCGTGTGTGTGTGTGTTTGTGTATAATTCTGAAGGCGTGTGTGTGTGTGTGTGTGTGTGTGTGTGTGTGTGTGTGTGTGTGTGTGTGTGTGTGTGTGTGTGTGTGTGTGTGTGTGTGTGTGTGTGTGTGTGTGTGTGTGTGTGTGTGTGTGTGTGTGTGTGTGTGTGTGTGTGTGTGTTTATAATTCTGTGTGTATGTGTGTGTTTATAATTCTGTGTTTGTGTTTATAATTCTGTGTGTGTGTGTGTGTATAATTATGTGTGTGTGTGTGTGTATGTGTGTATAATTCTGTAGGTGTATAAGGGCTATGTGCTTGCTGAGTAGTTATTTTGTGTTCTATCCAGTACTGTATTGTGGTGCATGGAGGCATCAGGCCTTGACAAATGGTTGAGTGGTCAGGGCTCGGGGTGATTTTCCCTGTGGAATGTGTGCAGGTCTTTTCTTCCAGGCAGGGCACACTGGTCTGGCTCTGACAGGTCAAAAGAAAGATTAACCACCCCAGTTTGACCTGGTGCTGCTGGGCTGGCCTGCTGCTGCTTCCAGGGAGGTGGTTGGAGCTTAGTTTCACTCAAATATAATTACAACACCACAAAAAACATTTGGGAGGAGGACACTGAAGAGATTTCCAAGCAATTGACATGGTTTCCAAGCAAACAACTGCACTGTATGTTCAGACTTGAGCTATGTCGGCCCAAACCTAAGTTAGATTAACTATTAAAACAAATGAAAGTGACAGTAATGTAACACTAAGTGGACAAAACATTAAGAACACCTGCTCTTTCCATGACATCATCGAATGACCAGGTGAATCCAGGTGAAAGCTATGATCCCTTATTGATGTCACTTATTAAATCAACTTCAGTCAGGGAAGGAAACAATTGAAATAATGATTTTTAAGCCTTGAGACAATTGAGACATGAATTGTGTATGTGTGCCATTCAGAAGGTGAATGGGCAAGACAAAATACTAAAGTGCCTTTGCATATGGTATGGTAGTAGGTACCAGGCGCACCGTTTGTATTAAGAACTGCAACGGTTTCTTGTGTGTATCAAGAATGGTCCACCACCCAAAGGACATCCAGCCAACTTGACACAACTGTGGGAAGCATTGGAGTCAACATGGGCCAGCATCCCTGTGGAACGCTTTCAACACCTTGTAGAGTCCTGGACCGACAAATTGAGGCTGTTCTAGTAAAAAAAAGACAGAGGAAGATAAGTCTTTCCAATGACGTCATCTGTGCGCATCGTGTGATTTAACCAATTATGAGTAGGCATTGCCTACTAATTGAGTAATTGTCTACTAATTGAGTAATTGCCTACTAATTGAGTAATTGTCTACTAATTGAGTAATTGTCTACTAATTGAGTAATTGTCTACTAATTGGTTACAATGTCATTGGAAACACTTCTCTTCCACTATAATTTTTACTACAAAACTTAGAAACGCACCATTTTCACATATGTGACCCACCTGTCTTATGTAACATCATTTAAACATTTTTTTTTATTTTTTACATTGGATAAAGTAGAGACTCAGAGCTACAAAATGGTATGTCATACACTGCACTTGAGGAGCAATGGAAAAGTAATTTTGCTTTGAAACTGGATCAATTTCTAACCTCACTTTTGAGAAAATGGCCCTTGAATGTTTTGGTATACCTACTGGAGAGCCTTTCCTTGTCTACACCCCTTCAGCATCGTTCACATCCTCTTAAGCCTTAACCCCACTCATCTCTTAAAGGATTCACATGTGAGGCCATGTGCTAAACAAAGTGTGCTAAACAACCAAATATTTAAAGGCTAAAGGCTGGTTTATTCTACAGTGGTTCTACCTTTAAAAGTTGTGTTGTACTGCAGCACACATTCTATGGCACGTTATTTAAGTGTCAGCCATTGCTGTCATTAATGGTAGTTTGTGCTAGTTTGCCCACCAGAGGGCATCTTTGAGAAGCTAAGTTATTGAAATGAAAATGGAGCTGTAGGCCTAAGAGTCAAAGGGAGCCTTGAATAGAACAGAATATATGGGATTGATTTTTAGAAATGTAGCTTAATTAATTTGATGAACACTATGGTTTTACTATTCCAAGAAAAACGAAAATGCATTTCTTACTCTAGCTGTTTTAGCCTAACTTACTTATTGGCATAAAGGCCTACTTCAATATACAGTACATCAATCAATCATTCATTCATTTCTGCATGTCATCACACAGCATACAAGTCATCAATAACTTTAAATACAGTCAAGCATTTTAGTTATACAATGAAATAACAAAGGGAGCCTTGATTCATTTTACAATCACGGCTAAAGCGATATAATTCATGAATGCATTTGACCGTTTTTAATATTGGCTGTACTAGACACTTTAAAACCGTTTTTTGTTAGAACAGACTATATGAGATAGGTTTTTAGAAATGTAGCTTAATTCATTTGATTAATATTATGGTGTTTCTATTCCAATAAAAACGAAAGTGCGAGTGAAGAGCAAATTAATCCTTACGTTTCCACATAAAAATCGGATTGATTTATTCAGACCAATCCCCATGCTCTGTCATTCAGTGATATTTATCCCCATAGTAATTCCTTATGGATCCATCCAGATGTGGTTAGAAAACAGTGCATGTGGTGCGGTATGCAAAGAGATGGGTGAAGTGACATGCCTTGCAAACATCTATTAACACATTTAAAGCCCCTAAACTCAGCAAGAGTCTATTGTCCTGCTAATAGCCCATCAAGGGTGGGTGGCATCTAGCCTATCAAGAACACATTGTTTGCAGAATTCAGAAACACTTGTGAAAAACAAGTGTTTGAAAACATGTTTTCAAAATGCCTCAAGCTGTACGTAACTACTGTAAATAAAAACCCAGTATCTAAAGTGGTACAAATACTGTTTTAAAATGTATATATTTATTAAGCTACTGTATAGTCTGACAAGTAAACATAGCCTACAGTACATAGTAAACATGGTAACGTGCCTAATTCCTTACATAAGGGAAAGCAGACCATGTCCAGAATTTCTCAGTGACCTAATGCTTTTTCGGGTCGCATCAGTCACTAGTGAGACTCATGTCGCCTACGGTAGGCCTACAGTATATCAATTTTTATTTATTTAATCTCTACATGTAGGTTTCCTGATATTTAAACCCGATTGAACTTGTTTGGCATCAACTGAAAACATTCATCCGTAACTCTGCCAAGCCTACAAGCAAAGATGAACTAGTGAAGGCCATCAAGACGTTTAGGCTTGAGAAACTGGCCGAGGAGATTGGGGGAAGTGAAACTAAAATGTAGATGAGATGTACAGTAGTTTGAAATATACATCTGCATTTTGAAAGAGTGTTTTTTATCATTATTTTATTAACAAAAGCATTAAGATGTTGATGATCAAATACTGTACAGTATATGCTTTATCTGACATTTTGCAGTTAGAAATGTCAAACTTTAGAGTACTTAATACATTGCGAGTTGGGGGGGATTTTTTCACACCCTGCCGAGCTATTAGACTATCCTTTTGTAAATGAATGGAGGTATGAAGAGTCTATTGTTCTGCTAATAGCCCATCATGGAAACGTTGTTTGCAGAATTCACAGCCTGCTACGCCTGTGAAAAACAAAATGCCCCCAGCTGTCCAACACTACTGTAAATAGAAACACAGCATCTACAGTGCTACAAATATATTATTGAATTCGATAAAAATAATTTAATGCACATCATTTTCAATTTTATACTAACAAGTGGTTGCCATGGTGAGTAATCCACCAATAATTGGTATGACACGGCTCTCGGAACCCATTAAGGGGGAGCTTCTAAATGAAAATACTAGCAGATCAATAACATGTCCCTGTAGGTCTAATTACATTTAGAGGATTGGAGAATTCTACATGTATACCTAAGGGGCTTTTATACAATTATAATGCAGGGTTAATAGAGTGATGGGGGTGCTGGAGGTGGGGGTGTGAGCAGGTGGTTCTGGGCAGGTGTGATGCAGTTGTCGTTTGTATGTGTAGGTGCCAAGGCCATTTGACTGCGCCACCAACTTGATTATTTAGCAGACATCACTTGCTGCTTATATTCAGTCAACACATATATCTTAAGAAAATCATTGAATATAATTGAACATTTTCGTTTCTCTTAGAATAAAAAACTTAGTTCAACAACAGTTTAAGTAAGTAATATGCTGCAGTCCAGTTACAGCTTCTTCTGACCAAGTAGAAACAAAAAAAGAATGTGCGTGCAGGACAGAGGAATAGCAATTCTTACACTATTGGTTTATAAGGTGGTGGTCCAAAATAGCATAACTGGTGTATTTTAACACCAATAAACCCACCCGTTTAAAATTGAACTAAGTATATGTCAATCTAGCAAACCAGGCAACTAAAAGCAACTTCCTAAACAATGTTTTGGTCGTTTTCCAGCTTGTTAGCTACCTAGCGAACGTTAAGTTAGCTGGCTAGCCAGTTCAAATAATGACCATATCATATAGCTGACAGCGTCTTAACTTTAGCTAATTTGTATTCATTATTACAGGAAAATACCTCACAACAAGATCATTAATTACAAGTTAATGGCAATCTAATTACAGAAAATAGCGTACGGTTGTGAGTGTGATGAAATAAAAGTAGGGCATTCTACTGGAACATTTTTGAACTTGTACACTGTCTCGTTGGCCTAACGTTATATCCTAATTTGACTTTGGTGCAGGTCATGTTCTTCTTCACATTACCGTTTCTGGTAAACCCACATTATATCAAATAAAATCAACGTTTATTTGTCACATGCACAGGATACAGACGGTGTAAACGGTACAGTGAAATGGTTGCTTGCATAGTGGAATCTTTTGTTTAGACATGTAGCTAGCTAGCTAAACAATGAACCATAATCACAACTCATAACATTACTAGCCTGCACGAATCTACAGGTAGCTAAAGCTAACCAACTATGTTCAATGTTAGCTAGCTAGTTAACATCAGGCTATAATTAGCAATGCAAATGGCTCTGAGATACAAATAATATTACTACACAGATCATACATGTAATGTTAGCTAGCGAGCCAGCCAACCAGCCAGCTATCGTTAGCTAGCTAGCTAACAGTACGCTTTAACTTGCAATGAAAACGAATTTCTGACAAAATTAGAAATGTATAATATCTGAAAATGTAGCAAGCTAGACTCTCTTACCCGTATAAATGGATGAACGCTTCTCCCTCTGTCACAGATGCCATGATTGCCCTTAGTTTGCAGATGTAATCTGAAGAGAGGTATTTTATATAACAGCCTTCTGTGTGTTCTCTTTTCGACTGCCTCCGCATATTTTCAATAAAACACCAGCATTTTCTCCATCTCCTTAGCTATCATACTCTGCTTCCACTGGGCATTCCATTGATTTCAAAACTTGGTCCTCCAGAAAGTGGAGAGCCTTAGCAACACTTTTGCAGTTCTTTGTGATATCATTCAACACCTGCACAGGATCGGTACATCTGAACATCACACCTGCTGGACAGGTACAGGATGGCAACAACAACTGCCCGAGTTACACCAGGAACGCACATCAGTGCTCAGACTGTCCGCAATAGGCTGAGAGAGGCTGGACTGAGGGCTTGTAGGCCTGTTGTAAGGCAGGTCCTCACCAGACATCACCGGCAACAACGTCGCCTATGGGCACAAACCCACCGTCGCTGGACCAGACAGGACTGGCAAAAAGTGCTCTTCACTGACGAGTCACGGTTTTGTTTCACCAGGGGGGATGGTCGGATTTGCGTTTATTGTCGAAGGAATGAGCGTTACACTGAGGCCTGTGCTCTGGAGCGGGATCGATTTGGAGGTGGAGGGTCCGTCATGTTCTGGGGCGGTGTGTCACAGCATCATCGGACTCAGCTTGCTATCACTGCAGGCAATCTCAACGCTGTTCATTACAGGGAAGACATCCTTCTCCCTCATGTGGTACCCTTCCTGCAGGCTCATCCTGACATGACCCTCTAGCATGACAATGCCACCAGCCATACTGCTCTTTCTGTGCCTGATTTCCTGCCAGACAGGAATGTCAGTGTTCTGCCATGGCCAGCGAAGAGCCCAGATCTCAATCCCATTGAGCACGTCTGGGACCTGTTGGATCGGAAGGTGAGGGCTAGGGCCATTCCCCCAGAAATATCTGAGAACTATGCAGGTGCCTTGGTGGAAGAGTGGGGTAACATCTCACAGCAAGAACTGGCAAATCTGGTGCAGTCCATGAGGAAGAGATGCATTGCTGTACTTAATGCAGCTGGTGGCCACAAAACTGTTACTTTTGATTTGACCCCCCCCCCTTTGTTCAGGGACACATTACTCCATTTCTGTTAGTCACATGTCTGTGGAACTTGTTCAGTTTATGTCTCAGTTGTTGAATCTTGTTATGTTCATCCAAATATTTACACATGTTAAGTTTGCTGAAAATAAACACAGTTGACAGTGAGAGGACGTTTCTTTTTTAGGTTTAGGTAGCACATAGGAGGAAATGTTTCCCTGTTGAGATGATTTCCTTTCGAATTTCTAGCCAAAATGTTCCTATTTTTATTAATGTAATGGAGTGGGTTAAGTCTGATCTATACCAAATTAGAATACCCCTGAGTTTCTTCCCTGTGTAACACCTGGTAGTTTGGTGGATGGGACTACCGGCTCTCCTCTATACCATGTTTCTTGCAGGGTGACAAAGTCTGTATTTGGTCCATAGTGTCTAGTGTTATATGTGTGGTCTCACACACTCTCTCTCTCTCTCTCTCTCTCTCTCTCTCTCTCTCTCTCTCTCTCTCTCTCTCTCTCTCTCTCTCTCTCTCTCTCTCTCTCTCTCTCTCTCTCTCTCTCTCTCTCTCTCTCTCTCTCTCTCTCTCTCTCTCTCTCTCTCTCTCTCTCTCTCTCTCTCTCTCCAATTCAATTCAATTCAATTCAATTCAATTCAAGGGGCTTTATTGGCATGGGAAACATGTGTTAACATTGCCAAAGCAAGTGAGGTAGATATTATACAAAAGTGAAATAAACAATACAAATTAACAGTAAACATTACACATACAGAAGTTTCAAAACAATAAAGACATTACAAATGTTATATTATATATATACAGTGTTGTAACAATGTACAAATGGATAAAGCACACAAGTTAAAATAAATAAGCATAAATATGGGTTGTATTTACAATGGTGTTTGTTCTTCACTGGTTGCCCTTTTCTTGTGGCAACAGGTCACAAATCTTGCTGCTGTGATGGCACACTGTGGAATTTCTCCCAGTAGATATGGGAGTTTATCAAAATTGGATTTGTTTTCAAATTCTTTGTGGATCTGTGTAATCTGAGGGAAATATGTCTCTCTAATATGGTCATACATTGGGCAGGAGGTTAGGAAGTGCAGCTCAGTTTCCACCTCATTTTCTCTCTCTCTCTCTCTCTCTCTCTCTCTCTCTCTCTCTCTCTCTCTCTCTCTCTCTCTCTCTCTCTCTCTCTCTCTCTCTCTCTCTCTCTCTCTCTCTCTCTCTCTCTCTCTCTCTCTCTCTCTCTCTCTCTCTCTCTCTCTCTCTCTCTCTCTCTCTCTGTCCTGTCTCTCTGTCCTGTCTCTCTCTCTCTTGCACTCTGTCCTGTCTCTCTCTCTCTTGCACTCTGTCCTGTCTCTCTCTCTCTCTCTCTCTCTCTCTCTCTCTCTCTCTTTATCTTTTCCCTTCTTCCTGTCACCCCCTCTCTCCAACTACCCTTATCAATCTCCTTTCCAACAGCAACCTCTGGTTCTCCCTCTGGTCTGTCAGCCTGTGGTGTATCTGCCCTACAGCTCACCTAGCAGACAGCTCACCTAGCAGATAGCTCACCTAGCAGACAGCTCACCTAGCAGATTGCTCACCTAGCAGACAGCTCACCTAGCAGACTGCTCACCTAGCGGACAGCTCACCTAGCAGATAGCTCACCTAGCAGACAGCTCACCTAGCAGACAGCTCACCTAGCAGACAGCTCACCTAGCAGATAGCTCACCTAGCAGACAGCACACCTAGCAGACAGCTCACCTAGCAGACAGCTCACCTTGCAGACAGCTCACCTAGCAGACAGCTCACCTAGCATGCAGCTCAACTAGCAGATAGCTCACCTAGCAGACAGCTCACCTTGCAGACAGCTCACCTAGCAGACAGCTCACCTAGCATACAGCTCAACTAGCAGACAGCTCACCTAGCAGACAGCTCACCTTGCAGACAGAGGGAGGGAGGAAGCTATTTATGTTGCCAACCTCTAGAGCACATTTCATGACCACATTTCATGACCAGCCTGATGATCAGACCACGCACCAAGGGGCTATTATTACGGCGGCCTGGGTGGGCCGTCGTCGGAGGGGTGTGTGTGAGAGAGAGAGAGAGGGGGGGGGGGAACTGAGAGACCGAGAACAAAATAAATACATCAAGAGGAAGTCCCATAACCTCTACTGTATCCTGGTGATATCCCACAATTGTAACTCTGAATCCACTTATGGGTGACAGCCAGTCTCTCCTGGGCCGCGACTAAGGACTGGGTTGTGGTTAGTGTTTCTATTCACTGGGTCACAGCCACAGGATTATTGGACCGTCTTTAGGTAAATCCCAGGATTATTGGAGATAATAAATGCAAAAGGTTTAGTAACCACTGCTTTAGTTTTCGCCTGGTTTGTTTTCTAATCCTCAGTAGGACAATAGTGACGTCGTCATCATCTCCTCCCTGGTGATTTGGGTAGTTCCCTTAGCACTGACGTCAATCTGTCCAGCTGTGGAATATACACACTGGCACAACTCCCTGGATTAGGATTAATATCCATGAGGGCATCAGTGCCCCCACGCACGCACCACTGTAATCTGAAAGGTATTGATGCAATAGCAATCTGAGATTACCAGAGACAATCAGACCAGTGATCAGTGAGGGTTACTTGTTAGAGATGAGGAAATATATGATCACAATGTCAACAGGTGTGTCCATACACTTCTGTGGTATACATTTTAGTCGTCATCAGAAACCTTGTTGACATGGACTACTTGACCCTGTTTTAATGCCCTATTATGCCTTCTTAACCATATACCAAACAGGTACAAACACATTATAGAACCATATACTGTATGTCAGTGACTCAGTTTATGAACCCTGATTTATCATGATGCGTCTGTTTTGAGACTTAGTCAAGACGGATCAACTAAGAGTGAGCAGTGTGTTCCCATGGGGTTATTTGTACCCTGTATTGCATTTGTGACCTTTATAGTTGTGAGTGAGAGGACGTTTCTTTTTTAGGTTTAGGTAGCACATAGGAGGAAATGTTTCCCTGTTGAGATGATTTCCTTTCGAATTTCTAGCCAAAATGTTCCTATTTTTATTAATGTAATGGAGTGGGTTAAGTCTGATCTATACCAAATTAGAATACCCCTGAGTTTCTTCCCTGTGTAACACCTGGTAGTTTGGTGGATGGGACTACCGGCTCTCCTCTATACCATGTTTCTTGCAGGGTGACAAAGTCTGTATTTGGTCCATAGTGTCTAGTGTTATATGTGTGGTCTCACACACTCTCTCTCTCTCTCTCTCTCTCTCTCTCTCTCTCTCTCTCTCTCTCTCTCTCTCTCTCTCTCTCTCTCTCTCTCTCTCTCTCTCTCTCTCTCTCTCTCTCTCTCTCTCTCTCTCTCTCTCTCTCTCTCTCTCTCTCTCTCTCTCTCTCTCTCTCTCTCTCTCTCTCTCTCTCTCTCTCTCTCTCTCTCTCTCTCTCAATTCAATTCAATTCAATTCAATTCAATTCAATTCAAGGGGCTTTATTGGCATGGGAAACATGTGTTAACATTGCCAAAGCAAGTGAGGTAGATATTATACAAAAGTGAAATAAACAATACAAATTAACAGTAAACATTACACATACAGAAGTTTCAAAACAATAAAGACATTACAAATGTTATATTATATATATACAGTGTTGTAACAATGTACAAATGGATAAAGCACACAAGTTAAAATAAATAAGCATAAATATGGGTTGTATTTACAATGGTGTTTGTTCTTCACTGGTTGCCCTTTTCTTGTGGCAACAGGTCACAAATCTTGCTGCTGTGATGGCACACTGTGGAATTTCTCCCAGTAGATATGGGAGTTTATCAAAATTGGATTTGTTTTCAAATTCTTTGTGGATCTGTGTAATCTGAGGGAAATATGTCTCTCTAATATGGTCATACATTGGGCAGGAGGTTAGGAAGTGCAGCTCAGTTTCCACCTCATTTCTCTCTCTCTCTCTCTCTCTCTCTCTCTCTCTCTCTCTCTCTCTCTCTCTCTCTCTCTCTCTCTCTCTCTCTCTCTCTCTCTCTCTCTCTCTCTCTCTCTCTCTCTCTCTCTCTCTCTCTCTCTCTCTCTCTCTCTGTCCTGTCTCTCTGTCCTGTCTCTCTCTCTCTTGCACTCTGTCCTGTCTCTCTCTCTCTTGCACTCTGTCCTGTCTCTCTCTCTCTCTCTCTCTCTCTCTCTCTCTCTTTATCTTTTCCCTTCTTCCTGTCACCCCCTCTCTCCAACTACCCTTATCAATCTCCTTTCCAACAGCAACCTCTGGTTCTCCCTCTGGTCTGTCAGCCTGTGGTGTATCTGCCCTACAGCTCACCTAGCAGACAGCTCACCTAGCAGATAGCTCACCTAGCAGACAGCTCACCTAGCAGATTGCTCACCTAGCAGACAGCTCACCTAGCAGACTGCTCACCTAGCAGACAGCTCACCTAGCAGATAGCTCACCTAGCAGACAGCTCACCTAGCAGACAGCTCACCTAGCAGACAGCTCACCTAGCAGATAGCTCACCTAGCAGACAGCACACCTAGCAGACAGCTCACCTAGCAGACAGCTCACCTTGCAGACAGCTCACCTAGCAGACAGCTCACCTAGCATACAGCTCAACTAGCAGATAGCTCACCTAGCAGACAGCTCACCTTGCAGACAGCTCACCTAGCAGACAGCTCACCTAGCATACAGCTCAACTAGCAGACAGCTCACCTAGCAGACAGCTCACCTTGCAGACAGAGGGAGGGAGGAAGCTATTTATGTTGCCAACCTCTAGAGCACATTTCATGACCACATTTCATGACCAGCCTGATGATCAGACCACGCACCAAGGGGCTATTATTACGGCGGCCTGGGTGGGCCGTCGTCGGAGGGGTGTGTGTGAGAGAGAGAGAGAGGGGGGGGGGGAACTGAGAGACCGAGAACAAAATAAATACATCAAGAGGAAGTCCCATAACCTCTACTGTATCCTGGTGATATCCCACAATTGTAACTCTGAATCCACTTATGGGTGACAGCCAGTCTCTCCTGGGCCGCGACTAAGGACTGGGTTGTGGTTAGTGTTTCTATTCACTGGGTCACAGCCACAGGATTATTGGACCGTCTTTAGGTAAATCCCAGGATTATTGGAGATAATAAATGCAAAAGGTTTAGTAACCACTGCTTTAGTTTTCGCCTGGTTTGTTTTCTAATCCTCAGTAGGACAATAGTGACGTCGTCATCATCTCCTCCCTGGTGATTTGGGTAGTTCCCTTAGCACTGACGTCAATCTGTCCAGCTGTGGAATATACACACTGGCACAACTCCCTGGATTAGGATTAATATCCATGAGGGCATCAGTGCCCCCACGCACGCACCACTGTAATCTGAAAGGTATTGATGCAATAGCAATCTGAGATTACCAGAGACAATCAGACCAGTGATCAGTGAGGGTTACTTGTTAGAGATGAGGAAATATATGATCACAATGTCAACAGGTGTGTCCATACACTTCTGTGGTATACATTTTAGTCGTCATCAGAAACCTTGTTGACATGGACTACTTGACCCTGTTTTAATGCCCTATTATGCCTTCTTAACCATATACCAAACAGGTACAAACACATTATAGAACCATATACTGTATGTCAGTGACTCAGTTTATGAACCCTGATTTATCATGATGCGTCTGTTTTGAGACTTAGTCAAGACGGATCAACTAAGAGTGAGCAGTGTGTTCCCATGGGGTTATTTGTACCCTGTATTGCATTTGTGACCTTTATAGTTGTGAGTATGGGGGCAAAACTTTCCCAGAATTCCCAGATTTTCCAAAAATCTTGTTTGGAGGATTCACAAATGTCCTGCTTTTCCCTTAACATTCAAATAATCTTCCAAACATTATTCCAACCAATATTCCAATCTTCCATTTCTGGAAAACCGGGGATTTTTTGGGAATGTTGCCAGAATTGTGCAATCCTATTTGTTGGTACAGTTCAGAGAGCTCAGAGAACTGATTCAGCTGTCCTTCAACGAGGCCAAAGCTTTTCTCCAGTAATCAGTATTTGTGACAGCCCGTTTCTATGGCAAAATGTTGTTATTTTGTAAATCTCAGAGTAATTTGTCATGATGGGGCATCAGAGATATGGCACACTGAAGGACAAATCCGACAGATTGCTTTTCCTGTTATTTGTAGATTCTTTGTGAAAAGGTAGACAGATTCTTTTAAATGTTTGTCGATAAGAGAGATCCATTTTCAAATGTATGGGCAATAGTCTCCAGCTATTCAGTGTCTGGAGGTTACAATAATGTAGGCAATTTGCATAATTGGTTAAATATTGTAGCACTATATTTACAATTACTGTTAAAATAGTTTTTAGACAGCCTACTTGACTGGCCGTCTTAGGTGGTCCTTTCAAATATCAACTGGTCATTACTTCATTGTGCAGTTCTCTTGGGCACTGCCCCCTCTCTTTTCTCTCTATCCCCTTCTCTTCTGTCCCTCCCTCTCTTTTCCCCCCTGACTCTTGTGTTAACCTCTGTCACAACGGCCCAGACCGATAATTGAGAGAATCCGGCAATGAACCCTTTTGAGTCTCTCTTTTCTTCCTGTCTTTTATTTCTCCCCACATCCCCCCTTTCTTTAAAAGCCCTGTCTGTCTGTTTCTAGCCAGGGTTTATCTGAGTGTGCGCAACATTATTTAACTTCCCCCTATTGGCTTTTAATAGGAGTCTTCCTCCTGGTGGCCTGTGATAAATTAATGGTCTGAGAATTGCTCCCTGTTGAGAGGCTCTGTCAGTGTCGAAGGAGGAAGTGACTAGAGGGAACACAGGAACACGTCCTCTCATAGGAGGTTAAGGGAGAGACATAAGGACATGGTAGACTGCTCTGCTGGGGTGTGAGTTGGGCTTTTAGTTTAGTTTATTCATTTGACCATTTAAAAAAAACAATCACACATAAAACTTGAAAAAGCCATACATGCACATGAGTAAAATCATGGAGGATAACACACACTAAAGTCTGGGACTTATTTCCATTATGGTCCTCTTGAGACAGGATGGCTAGACAAGATCCAACACAGTGAAATAATAAAACAAAAACAGAGAAGAATAACATCTATCTCGTCATTCCAGTTGCATCATAGGGGCACAGAAGACATCAAACATATTTTTACTTTATTTTTAAAGCTATCCAGAGAGGACATTGTTTTTATGGGCAGAGGCAACTCATTCCATTCTGAGGCTCCAGTATACAAGAAAGTACCTTTCCCAGCATTACCTTTCCCAGCATTACTCCTGAATCTGTATAAGCACACATCAGCAACACCTGATCTGGTGCTGTATCCCTAACACGAGGAAAGTAATCACTTAGATATCTGGGAGCAGGACCATAAATACTTCTGTATACCAAACCTAGTCTAATCTGGGACACCCTAGCCTCAACAGGACGTGGACTCACCTTCAATACTACCCTGATCAGCTTATTTTGGGCTATCTGGAGCTTCCCCTTCATAAGTTTAGATAAGCCCCCAAACCAGGAAGTACTAGCGTAGTCATAATGGCATTGAATGAGGGCAGTAGCTAGTACTTTCATGGAGTCCTTATCAAGCAGCTTGGACTTTTTAGCCAAAAACGTAGTCCTGTCATTAACCTTCCCTAGCACTATATTGGCCATGCTCACACCTCCCAAGCTTCCAACAAGGATACATCCCAAGTAGCTAACAGAGGTTTTAGTAGTCAGCACCTCGCCCCCTAATTCCACACTGATTTCAGAGGACCTACTCAATTTAGGTCTGGATCCAAAAATAATTGCCCCAGTTTTCCCTAAGTGCAGAGATAACTTATTATCTCCAAGCCATTTTCTAATGTTAGTAAGCTCTGTGCTAAGTATGCTTTCCAACATAGTTTTACTTTTGTGAGACACCAGAAGTGTAGAGTCATCCGCATAAAGAAAAAGACGGCAAGAACAAGCGTCTTTCATATCGTTAATATACAATAAAAACAGCAGAGGCCCAAGCACGCTCCCCTGCGGAACACCACAACTCATTGGTTTTGCCTGAGACAGTGAACCATTAAACTCTACTACTTGCTCCCTTCCTGATAAATAGGACTTTACCTAGAGGGATACTGCTTAATAACTTCTTGCAACTATAGGGGGTGCTGTTCCGTATTAGCATTTTTTGGTCTCCAAATTAAACTGCCTCGTGCTCAATTCTTGATCGTACAATATGCATATTATTGTTATTATTGGATAGAAAACACTTTCTAGTTTCTATAGCCGTTGGAATTTTGTCTCTGAGTGGTACAGAACTACTTCTACAGCACTTTTCCTGACAGGGAGTCAGATTTCAGAAATGTTGACCCCTGATCTGGGGTCGGTTTTAAGGTGCCTGTAAATGCTATGGAGAAACCGACACTGCCTACGTCTTCCTCTGGGTGTCAGTACGTCATGACGTTTTGAATGGAGTCGATTGCGCAATCAGAGCCACTATAAAACAACAAAACGTGGAAGTACCGTTCTTTCCCTTCGCGCGTCTTACGCAAGATGGACATCGGACTTGCCTCCTTCCAAATGGTTGTTTAGCCAGTAATATTTCTCCGGTCATGTTTTTACTCGTTATAGTTGTTAAAAACATCATAATGTAGTTAATTTGAACCGTTTTATAGCAATTTATATCCGTTTAGTGCGATTTTGAGGAATTTCTTTGTCGTGCACTTTGAAGCTTTGGGCACGTTTCGGGGTCTCGGTCGATGTTAGTGGACATTTCGAAGGACAGAGGACATCTATCGACCAAAAGAAGATTAGACCCAAGAAAGGATACATTGCCCAAGAATCTGATGGAAAATCACCTCATAGTAAGAAATATTTAATATGATAAATCGTTGTTCTGTCGAAATATTTTAAACGCATAATCCGCCATTTTGTTTGTTATCGCTTCACTTGGCGAACCCTGTATTGCACAGTAAGGATAATTTTAGAAATGTAAATCAGCGGTTGCATTAAGAACTAATTTGTCTTTCGATTCCTGTCAACCCTGTATTTTTTAGTCAAGTATATGATTAGCTTTCGATTAAACTAGATCACTCTGAAAGATGACGTCCGACATTTTGAGGCTTGATTTGCTAGTATTTTCATTGTATAACCACGGTTTTGTATGGCTAAATATGCACATTTTCGAACAAACTCTATATGTATGTTGTAAAATGATGTTACAGGAGTGTCATCGGAAGAATTCTGAGAAGGTTAGTGAAAAAATTTATATATTTTGGCGATGATTACGTTATAGCTCTCTTTGGCTTGAATCGATGCTCTGGTAACGTTTGCACATGTGGTATGCTAACTTATCGATTTATTGTGTTTTCGCTGTAAAACGCTTAGAAAATCTGAAATATTGTCTGAAATCACAAGATCTGGGTCTTTCCATTGCTATGCTTTGTCTATTTTTATGAAATGTTTTATGATGAGTAAATTGGTCATACACGTTGCTCTCTGTAGTAATTCTAGTCGAGTTGTGATGGTCGGTGCAATTGTAAACTGTGATTTCTACCTGAAATATGCACTTTTTTCTAACAAAACCTATCCTATACCATAAATATGTTATCAGACTGTCATCTGATGAGGTTTTTTATTGGTTAGTGGCTATTTATATCTTTATTTGGCCGAATTTGTGATAGCTACTGATGGAGTAAAAAACTGGTGGAGTAAAAAAAGTGGTGTCTTTTGCTAACGTGGTTAGCTAATAGATTTACATATTGTGTCTTCCCTGTAAAACATTTTAAAAAACAGAAATGATGGGTTTATTCACAAGATCTGTATCTTTCATCTGGTGTCTTGGACTTGTGATTTAATGATATTTAGATGCTACTATCTACTTGTGAAGCTATGCTAGCTATGCTAATCAGTGTGTGGGGGGGTGGGGGGTGATCCCGGACCCGGGGTAGAGGCTCGTGAAAGGTTAACCCCAGTGCCTCGAGTTTGGAGATTAGGAGACAGTGGTTAACTGTATCAAAGGCCTTCTGTAGGTCAAGCAGTACCATTCCACACAGATTTCCCTCATCAATCTCGTTCCTGATGAAGTCAGTCAAGTAAAGTAGACATGAATCAGTGTAGTATGTTTTTCTAAAACCCGACTTAAAATCATGTATTAGACCTTGTTTGTTAACATATTCATACATTGTACATGTACAACTCTCTCCAGGATCTTTGATGTTACACAGAGGATAGATACAGGCATATTATTCCCAGGGTCAGACTTTATCCCCTTCTTATACAGAGGTATAACTTTATCTTGTTTCATGTCCATGGGAAAGGTACCTTGTTCAAGAGAGAGATTAACTTCTCACGAGTCACCAACCCTGATCCGGTAGCACCCCTCCCCCCCCCACTGAGTAGCATAGCTAGCATAGCGTCACAAGTAACTTGTAGCATCTAAATATCATTAAATCACAAGTCCAAGACACCAGATGAAAGATACAGGTCTTGTGAATAAAGCCACCATTTCAGATTTTTAAAATGTTTTACAGGGAAGACACAATATGTAAATCTATTAGCTAACCACGTCAGCAAAGGACACGATTTTTTTACTCCCAACAGCTTTTTCCTCCGTCAGTAGCTATCACTAATTCGACTAAATAAAAATATATATAGCCACTAACCAAGAAACAACTTCATAAGATGACAGTCTGATAACATATTTATGGTATAGCATAGTTTTTTTTTTGAAAAATGTGCATTTTTCAGGTATAAATCACAGTTCTACATTGCAGCTGCAATCTGAAATAGTGCTGACCCAGCCAGAACAATTACAGAGACCAACGTCATATAACGAATTACTCATCTTAAAACATTTCAGAAAAATACACAGCGTACAGATATTGAAAGCCCAACATCTGGTGAATCCAAACAATATTTCAGATTTATTAAATGTTTTATAACGAAAACAAAATGTAGCGCTAAATTAGCATAGCTATACCAGGCAGATTCGGCTAGGCGCCCACGGCCAGTTCACATGCACAACAGATATGATATAACATCGTAAATTGGGTCTTACTATGGCTGATCTTTCATCAGAATGTTGATCAAAGTGTCCTTTGTCAAGATGAGTCGTTGGTTCCGTTCAGAATTGTTCCTTTCCCACTCCATTTAGCACAGGTACTGGTCGAGTGGCACGGATCTCTCAAACGTAAATAAAATCAGACGGAACACCACAAAACTCCCGAAAAAATTCAAATAATCTGATTAAACTATATTGAAAAAACATACATTACGATGATCTGGTCACATGTATCAAACAAACTTTGAGACGGAGATAGTTTTCATCCATAATGGCCGCACAACAGAAGACAATCGCAGCTACAAGTCGCACGATTTAGAGAACAGGAAGTTGTCGGTCACGCCAAAGAATTAGCTCTCATTTCACGTCAGTCCCAGATAAACAAGATATTTTTCCTCTGACGTCCTCTTGACACCCAGAGGAAGGCCAATGAGGTGTGTTTCGGGTCATAGGGGGCACGACCATATATAGGCAGAGCGTTGAAGCTGGCATACACATCTTGCTTTTTTCTTCTTGGTCATGGAAAGTGCTGTCAAATGACTTCTGTATCACTCAGAGGCAAAATTGAAACGGTTTTAGAAACTAGAGATTGTTTTCTTTCCAATGGTATTATTTATATGCATATAGTAAGAGCAATAATTGAATAAGAGGCAGTTTAATCTGTAGAGCAAATTATGCTAATGAGAAAATAGCACCCCCTGTATTCTCAAGAAGTTAACGATATGCGTAATACAAGGGCCAATTTGCTAAGCAGAATCTATTAGAAACCTTGCAGGAATATTATCCAGGCCTGTGGATTTGGAGCATTTAAGCTCTGCCAGCATACTGACTGTTTTGGCTGTTGCTACCTTTGCAAAAGAAAAAGAGTTTGGCTGAACCCCTAACTCTACATAATACTTCTTGACTTGGTTGCTTCCATACAAACCAGAACTGGTGGGCAGCTTGCTAACCAGCTTGCTGGCAACAGCAGTTAAAAAAGAGTTGAATTCATTGGCAACCTCTGCCTTTTCATATACCATCTCACCCCTGATGTTCAGTCCAATACTGTTTAGTTTGTTTTTGGTAGTACTACTACAGCCTAGTTCCTTAAATGATTTCCAAAGCTTTTAAGGGTCATTTTTGTTCTCAATTATTTTCTCAGCAAAGTAACCCCTCTTAGCTTCATCCATCCTGCTCTGTGCTTCATTTCTGTGACGTTTATATAGGACAAAATCATGCTGCTCTTGAGAGTTCTTAAATTTTTTAAAGGCCTTATTGCTTGCTTGGATAGATTCTAAAATCTCATGATTAAACCAAGGGCTAGATCTCTGCTTTACCCTGACCCGTCTAATGGGATCCAGCACATTCACCACATCAAGGAATCTACATTTAAAGACTTCCTAGGCACTGTCTACCCCTACACTATCTAGCACAGGTGACCAGTCAATTTTACCCACTTCCTCCCTAAACTTTTCATCACAGTATTTTTTGAGTCCTCTGATTCTTTTTTTGTGACACTTAAATGTATCTTAAAAAATCCTCCTTGTGCAAAATGTAATAAAATGATCACTGATTCCATATACTATTACTCCACTCTGCGATATTTTAGATTTATCAGACACCAATATTTAGTCAATTGTACTTTGCACTGTTTCACATATCCTGGTGGGATCTTTTATCATTTGGGTCAGAGCAAGTGATCTACAAAAGTGCATAAATACATTGTGGGTTGGGCTATTCTTTTTGCAGACATCAGTATTGAAATCCCCTAACAAAATGATTTCCTTCAACAGGGAATCATTACAGTTTGACAACACAATTTCAAGACCTTCATTGAATGCATTCTGCTTGGGCGACCTGTAACACCCCCCCAACAAAATCGGCTTGGTTTTGGAAAGGCAGATATCCAGCCAGAGAATCTCCAAATCAGAGCTTAAGTCTGATCTGACATTAAAAGTAATGTCTGATCTTACAAACGCACATATTCCCCCACCATTCCGATCCTTCCTGACAACAGAGTAATTACAAACAGATGAACAGTCACAAACAGATGAATCCAACCATGTCTCAGTAAATCATAAGACACCCACCTCTGATTTGCAAACCAACAGGCGTATCTCATCGATCTCCGGTAGTAGGCTTCGGACGTTTAAGTGCACAAAATGTAAGCCCTTCTTCCCAAAGGCCTCATTGAATTCCCGATCCACTTGTAACTCGCCTCCCACTGCGCTGCCATCTCCCCACTGCCCTGCCTCCGGTGGCCTCTCTGTCGCCATGGAGCACCCCTCCCCAGGTGCCATTCCATCGTCCTCACCACCATGTCCCCCGTCACTCGCCTCTGTTTGCCTCCGCTCCTCTGTGGACCCCCCCTCCTCCGGTGCACTCTCCACCCTCGGTGAGACCTCTGGTCCCACTCCACCTTCAGCGCTCACACACCCCGTGGGTACAGCACACCGACAGCAACGGTAAGCTTCATTGACCCCGTGCCCAAAGCTAGGATCGCTGCATTTTAGATGAATCCACTGCGCGCATTCCAAACATACCAAAGCTTTGCTGTTACTCTTTATCCACTGTTCGCAAGAGGAGCATGGGTGCATAGGCCGTTTAATGGTGTTTGTGATAAACTGAGGTCCAGGGCATTGATAGATATCACCCGATAAGAGAAGGCATAGAGTTATTATAAGATCTCCACCATTATTAGCGATTTCAGACTGGATTTCGATGACCGTTTTGGTTTGTGCCAAGGTGCTATGAAAGTTTGGTATATAACATTTCTTCCAAAACCCGAAGGGCTGGGTGCCATCAAAAGTGTTTACATGACTGAGAAGTTGCTGAAAATGTACTATTCTTTCATTTAGATTGCAGATGCAATTATTTCCAGTGACATTTTAAACAAACACATGAAGTAAAAGTGCTGCCACCATGCCGAACTTGCCGGTAACAGGGCTCACTGTTGCCCCTGGTGGCCAGTTTCCACGTCATCTCCCGACATCCTCAGACATGCACGGACGTGGAATACTGATTTGTTTCATGGGTGACCTGGCTGGAGCTGCAGCCTCTCAGCAGTGTGTGTGTGTGTGTGTTTTGTTGTTGTTGTTCCTCGAAACATAAATAATGTACAACATCTTTGTGATTATTCCTCCAAATGTATAAATAATTAAGAAGGAAAGTCAGTTCCTTTGGAACTCTCCTTTATAGAGTCATACCATATGCCCTTTTCTCATTTCCTAATTTCCCCTGTGCTTTCTGAAAGACTAATACCGCAGCCTCAAAAATAACATGACCTACCCACTAACAGAGAGCTCTACCATTACCTCCAACTCTCAATGTGCTCTGAAAGGTAATAATGTCCATAGGATAATATTACAAGAGAGTAGACTATCGATACCTCTCAATACCATCTGAAAGGTGTTTCCACAAGAGTAATATTATGTGTTCTTCAGTCAGAAGACGGTTGTCAGTGTTCACTGTGAAGGAAATGGGGTGTGAGTGATGACTGGCGAGGAGGGGACGGAGAGGACCGTTAAAGAACGCTGCTCCCTCAATCTGCTCTGTCTGATTGAAAGTGTTTTGGCTGGCTCACACACACACGCACAGGCACGTACAAATGGCACACACACACACACACACACACACACACACACACACACACACACACACACACACACACACACACACACACACACACACACACACACACACACACACACACACACACACACACACACACACACACACACACACACACACACACACACACACACACACACACAGATTGATGCAGTGCACACACAGACACAACTGTACAAACACCCACACCACACACATATCGATTAATGGCAGGCTACAGTTAAATGAGGGCAAAATGTTTGGCTTTAACAGTTGAGGTCCCACACAGCAGATTAATATCTTTGATCAGTAAAAGTGTTGGGCTTTTATTCTCCTCCACATTCCCCTCAGTGGGTAAACATACACACCCTTCTGAAGACACACCATGTGATTCTAAATGGACACTATTGGACGCCTGAAAGAAAATCACTATAACTAACACTCTGTGTGTTCACTAAGTCATACTCACTGTGTGACATTGTGTAATAGACTATCATTGATCAGTGTGCAGCCAGGTGTTACTCAATCGACAAGCAGTCTCTGCTTATCAGACCCAGTGTACGTGTGTGTGTGTGTGTATTTGTGTTCCAAATTACTTAGCTCAGATGTCTTCCATACAGCAAGCAGCAGGCACACTGAGCTGGAAGAGATGGCTGGCCCAGGCAGGTATTTAGAAAGACTGTCCCAGAGGCTGACAGATTGCAGCCAGCCAAGCACCCCCCCCACCCCCCCCCCCCCCACCACCACCACACACACAACCTTCCCTTCACACACTCATGCGTCAGAAAGATGAGTGTATGAGTCTGTTGTGCTCTTGATGTAATTGCAGTGACATGGTAAGATGAGGGCTGCTCAATGTCCCTGTACTGTCCACATTGACCTGTTCACCTCTCTCTCAAATTGACAATCCTGGCTAGTAGACACACTGACAAAGGACTGATGAGTCACTTCAGCACTACTTACACACACACTGTGGTAACAACACACACACACACACACACTCAAAGATACTCAATAACATATACTTGCCAACACATTCACTCACATGGACACACAAGTCAAACTCACGGACCCCCACACATAGATCGATGCAGTGCACACCACACACAGACACAACTGTACAAACACCCACACCACACACATATCGATTAATGGCAGGCTACAGTTAAATGAGGGCAACATGTTTGGCTTTAACAGTTGAGGTCCCACACAGCAGATTAATATCTTTGATCAGTAAAAGTGTTGGGCTTTTATTCTCCTCCACATTCCCCTCAGTGGGTAAACATACACACCCTTCTGAAGACACACCATGTGCATTATAATGTGCACTACATCCTATTCACTGTGTAACATTGTGTAATAGACTATCATTGATCACTGTGCAGCCAGTTGGTACGCAATCGACAAGCAGTCTCTATCCTAGTCCCGGAGCAGTACAATCATAGCACTGTCACTGTGTGTGTGTGTGTGTGTGTGTGTGTGTGTGTGTGTGTGTGTGTGTGTGTGTGTGTGTGTGTGTGTGTGTGTGTGTGTGTGCGTGCGTGCGTGCGTGCGTGCGTGCGTGCGTGCGTGCGTGCGTGCGTGCGTGCGTGCGTGCGTGCGTGCGTATAGCGTTCTTTCTACACTCTGAGTTCTAGAACATTCCCTTTTGAAAGGACATTGAATAAGATGTCCAGTAATTTAAGAGTTTGTCAGTCTGCAGTCAGACCTTTCTCTCCCCCAGAGAGTACGCAGCAATATGATCTGAATACAAATGTTTTTCTTTGTTAGTTACAGCCCACGCTCTCCATCTCACCGTGGCAAGGATAGAGCAGCCATCAAAGTATGTGTGTGCGAGAGAGATAGTGTGTGTGTGTGTGTGTCAGAAGCTTAATACTGCCTCTTAAAAAGGGGAATGTAATTAAACAGTGTAAGGACGTATGCATGCTCCATCTGACTGTACGCTTATTGCGTGTGTGGGTAGACGTGAAGATGTTCGGAATGCCGTAAAGGATCTCTTCAGAATCTATTCGGTTGAATCGTTAAAATATTCACCTGATTTCTAATTGGCTGATTACTGTTCCCCATCTCCACACTGTGTGAGGCCTATGTGTGAATGTTTGCAGAAGGTTTATTGCCTAATGCCAAATAGCAACAAGGTGTATAATTAAGCAACAAGGCCCGAGGGGGTGTGGTATATGGCCAATAAACCACGGCTAACGACTGTTCTTATGCAAGACGCAACGTTGAGTGCCTGGATATAGTCCTTAGCCATCGTATATTGGCCATATACTTCAAACCCCCGAGGTGTCTTATTGCTATTATAAACTGGTTACCATCTTAATTAGAGCAGTAAAAATATATGTTTTGTCATACCTGTGGTATACGGTCTAATATACCACGGCTGTCAGGTAATCAGTATTCAGGGCTCGAACCACCCAGTTAATAATACGTCATCTACGTCCAAAACTAGTTCAGATAAAGAACGATGCATTCATTTCAAGGCTATAGTTAAGGTTTTTCCTAAACTACTCTCTCCTGTCTCTCCCTCCTCTAGGAGAGCACCTGAGGATCTGTCCCCAGGGCTACACGTGTTGCACCAGTGTCATGGAGGACAGCCTATCCAATCTGAGTCGCACAGAGATGGAGGGCCTGATCAGAGACGCTGGACGGGCCCTGCAAGCCTCCCTCAATGGACAGTACAAGGTCTTCGATGGTGAGTGGGGGATTGAGGAAGGGAGGGAGGGGGAGGGATGGAGGGGGAAGGAAGAGAGGGGAGACCGAGAGAGATGGAAGGTCTGATCATAGAGGCTGGATGAGCCCCGCAAGCCTCCCTCAATGAACAGTACAAGGTCTTTGATGGTGAGTACTGCAGGACACAGGGAGGAATGGAGGGAGGAAGGCAGGCAGAGAGACAGAGGGAGGCAGGCAGGGAGACAGAGGGAAGAATGGAGGGAGGCAGGCAGGGAGACAGAGGGAAGAATGGAGGGGGGAAGGCAGGCAGAGAGACAGAGGGAGGACTGGAGGGAGGAAGGCAGGCAGAGAGACAGAGGGAGGACTGGAGGGAGGCAGGCAGGGAGACAGAGGGAGGAATGGAGGGAGGCAGGCAGGGAGACAGAGGGAGGAATGGAGGGAGGCAGGCAGGGAGACAGAGGGAGGAATGGAGGGAGGCAGGCAGGCAGGGAGACAGAGGGAGGAATGGAGGGAGGCAGGCAGGGAGACAGAGGGAGGAATGGAGGGAGGCAGGCAGGCAGGCAGGGAGACAGAGGGAGCAAAGGAGGGAGGCAGGCAGGCAGGGAGACAGAGGGAGGAATGGAGGGAGGCAGGCAGGGAGACAGAGGGAGAACTGGAGGGAGGCAGGCAGGGATACAGAGGGAGGAATGGAGGGAGGCAGACAGGGAGACAGAGGGAGGGAGGGAGGGAGGCAGGCAGGGATACAGAGGGAGGGAGGCAGGCAGGGAGGCAGGCAGGGATACAGAGGGAGAAAGGGAGGGAGGCAAGCAGGCAGGGAGACAGAGAGGGAGGAAGGGAGGGAGGGAGGGAGGGAGGGAGGGAGGGAAGCAGGGAGACAGAGGGAGGGAGGGAGGCAGGCAGGGAGACAGAGGGAGGGAGGCAGGCAGGGATACAGAGGGAGGGAGGGAGGCAGGCAGGGATACAGAGGGAGGGACAGACAGACAGAGCTTGAGAGGAAGAGGAAACCCTCTGTCTCTTTCCCTCCCTCCTCATATCCGTTATGTCTAACAGTCCTGTGTAAACTCTGCTCTGATCAGTGCGCGTTGGTTAACCAAGAAGAGGTCGTAAGGTCTCTCTCTCTCTGTGTGTGTGTGTGTGTGTGTGTGTGTGTGTGTGTGTGTGTGTGTGTGTGTGTGTGTGTGTGTGTGTGTGTGTGTGTGTGTGTGTGTGTGTGTGTGTGTGTGTGTGTGTGTGTGTGTGTGTGTGTGTGTGTGTGATAGTAATAGAGAGAAGAGAGAGGATTGTCAGGGGTCTTTGAAGGCATATATATGTGTGTGAGAGTGTGTGTCTATTAGCTTGCATTCATGTGCCTGTACGTCTGTGTACGTGTCTGTATACAAATACAATGAGTTTATCACTGTGAGCTATTTACTGCGGAATCATAGTGTCAGAAGTCACTTTATTTCAGGGAGAGTGTTTTTCGTTGCGCATGCTGTAAGTAGTCCAGACAGAACAGCTGGGCTGTCTCCAACTCTACTCCCTCTATCCCTCCGTTCCAACCATCTCTCCGTACACAACACACTAGACACATCATCCCTTGCTTTTCCTCTCCTCTACCTACTCAAGTCTCTCTCAACCATCAGTCTCAGGTCCCAGAGTATGTCATAATCTGCTTGTGTCCTTTGGAGGGAAATCCATGTCTCCACGACGTGAAGGATCACAAGTGTACACACACACTCTCCAGAGTTCACCACAGCTTCAGAGTGTGTGTGAGAAGATAATATTGCTTTAATCCTTCTTGATTGATGAGGAATCTCACACACATATAGTGTAGAGTATAGAGGTTACCAGACCTTAAGCTCCCTAAATTACACACCGTACAGAGAGCGCGAGAGCAGTATCAATATACTGTACTTAAAGTCATAACCACTCACAATTTATGTTTGAGAAGTGGGGGTCTATTTGTGTAGCATGTACAGTATACATACCAATGTATGATATCATGCCATTTGAATATTAAATGCATTGATATCATACCATGTTGTATACATTCATTATTACTGTATGTTTAATGTACAGTTGTGTATTTATTTTTAGTGAGGGTGAAAGTTAAGCTGTTCTGTGACTCAGGACATAGGGGTAAGACGGATCCCAGATTGAAGTGATTAGAATGTGCAGTGATCGGAACATTGATAATTATTTACGTTTACTGATACACTACAGTCTGTTCCAGTCGATATGGGGTGACTAAGCATCTGTCTCTGTGCTCTACTTGTTCCCCTGGCTGATTGGGATTGAGATGTCATCTGGATCTGTGATCTGTTTGTCAGCCTGACCTTTCTGGCCTCATACTGATTAGAGGCTGAGTGACGTCTGTTTACTGTACAGTCTGGTATCATTCTCTCTCTCTCATTCTCTCTCGGCCCACTCTGCCCAGAGCGTTGAAGCAATGCCAGAGCAGCATTGGGCTCATTTCACAGACAACCTGTCCAAAACACACACACACACACACACACACACACACACACACACACACACACACACACACACACACACACACACACACACACACACACACACACACACACACACACACACACACACACACACACACACACACACACACACACACACACACACACACACACACACACACACACACACACACACACACTGAAACACACAACACACACACACACACACTGAAACACACAACACACGGCCCATCCAAGACACACAAACACTTTCTCTGTGTGTTTATGTGCTTTAGAAGTATCTGGAAGGCACAGCTCATTCACAGTCACACAGTGGTGATTAACAACAGAGAGCACACAGAAACGCTCCGTCAAGCATCACTCACTCAGCTATGTAAACACACTAACGATGTGCTTCAAACAGACACACACACCCAAGCATGGATGCACACTCACACACACGCCCAAACATGATTGCATGCATGGAAACACAGGCAAGTGTGCACACACACAGGCACACACTCAAAAATGATGCATCACAATTGTTATACTTTAAGATGCACTATGCAGAAATCGCGCAGCTATTTCCTGGTTGCTAAAATTCTAATATTTCACCTAATTTCAGTTTATGTCAGAAAACAAGCAGTCATTGTGTATAGAATCATTGTACCGCTGTGAAATATATTTTCCATAATATATATTTTCCATTTACCTGACAAGGTAAAAATCTGTCATTCTACCCCTGAACAAGGGGTAGCCGTCATTGTAAATAAGAATTTGTTCTTAACTGACTTGCCTAGTTAAATAAAGGTAAAATATATATATTTTAAATTATTTTTTATCTTAATACTACTTCTACTAAAACATCAGAGATTTCCAGGAAGTCCATCTCTGCAGCCAACTCCAACACCCCTGGAATGGATTCCAGTTTCTTCATCTCTTCATCAGAAAATAACCCCTGGTCCCCTGAGCTCACATGCTGCTTGTAGAACTCCCTCCTCACTTTCCTGTAAAACTCCATCTTGCGCCTCATGTGCTTGTGGAACAGACGCTGTTTCTCCTGCTCGGGCAGGTGCTGGTTGTGGTAGCAAGATATCTGAGGAACTCGGGAGGACCTGGCCTAAAGTCACACATAAACCCAGTTCTACTGTAGATGTACCTAAATGCATTCTAAACATGGATTCTTGAGAACTACACCAAATTAAGCAATTCACTTTTTGATTCTTACCATTGATGACGACAGGAAGCTACTGATGTGGCTGTGCCATCCATGGTAGAGACTGGTGAAATTGCTTGAAGAAGCTCATTGTTGAAAAATGTACAATCTTGGATAGCAGAAGCAAGTCACACAACTAGTGTTGAGGTTGTTCCCACAAAACTAAGTTTCAAATCAATATTACCTACAGTGACTATCAACCAAACATTCTAACTTTCAACATTCTACTAGTTGCCATTTTCAATTATGATGTCATCATATTCAAATGTAAGTGTATCATTATGAATCTAATTGAAAAAGAATGGGTTTTTATTCAATGTTGCCTTATCAACCCCAACCATTCTAAATTCAAACATTCTACCAACTTTTGCTTTGGTTGACTTTGTATTTGTAAGATTCAGAATTACCATGACAACGAAAAAGAGTGAAATGAATCGGTGTGATGTGCATCATCATGTAAAATCACTTTTACATTGAATCCACCATATAAATATTTAGAATTCAAATGTTATGGTAGCCACTAAAACACACACACACACACACACACACACACACACACACACACACACACACACACACACACACACACACACACACACACACACACACACACACACACACACACCAGATGAATGATGGATGTCAGAATTTGGTTGTTTGTTGTGGTCTGCGTGTCAAATGAACGTTGTTTTCTTTGAATTTATTGTTTTTGTGTTGTGTTCTTTCAAAGTTCATGTTTGTTAGCATGCCTGGAACCCCCCTGTGTACAGCCCTGTCCATTCTCTGTGTACAGCCCTGTCCATTCTCTGTGTACAGCCCTGTCCATTCTCTGTGTACAGCCCTGTCCATTCTCTGTGTACAGCCCTGTCCATTCTCTGTGTACAGCCCTGTCCATTCTCTGTGTACAGCCCTGTCCATTCTCTGTGTACAGCCCTGTCCATTCTCTGTGTACAGCCCTGTCCATTCTCTCTTGTGACCTCCAGTCATGCCTTCTCTCACTATCTGTGTCCTCTCTGTTTCTCTGCCAAAGTGCTTTTTGTGTGCGTGTCACTATTTTCAACATTCCAATGCATCATTCCTAGACATCCTCAACCTCCCTCACCTCAACTTTCTCCTCTCTCCTTCCTTCATTCCTAACCACCATACTTCTCCCCTTCTGTAAAGTGTTTAACCCCACCTGATCCTGAACATTGATCAGTCACCCCTATCTCCTCCTACCTTCCTTCACCTCACATCACTGAGCATCAGATGGAGACAGCAGGGTAAGAGACAGAGGGATGAGAGAGAGTGGGAGGGAGGGAGAAGTGTGAGACGGTCAGATGTAAACCATCTGTTAATGAGCATCTGCTCTTAAGACGGGAGAAGTGGAGCGATGGAGGGCTGTTAATTGAAGGGTGATACGCCACGTTAAACACAGTATCCCAGCTCACCATAGTTACCACTGTGGACATATTCGACTGTGTGGATGGACATGTCCAGACTTGTCCAGCTGTACCCTCCCATTATTGGACTGTCTATTGGAATGGACAGTTTGGTAGCTGTGCCTTCCAATTACAACTAAAGATGTATTTGGATGTGCAAAGGGTATGAATTATCCTGTTCCCAGAACTCCTATGGTCATAGTCATGTTGTTGAATGTATTGTGAAATGCATACATTTTGTGGGTTTCAGGGATTTTCACTTGTGGGCGTTTTGTATAGCTTGTAGTAGAGTTTATCACTTGCTTGCTGTGGTGATGGTTATTTAAAGGGATACTGCGATATTCTGCAGTTGTGCCGTTGTTCTACTTACCCATGAGTCAGTTGAAGTCGTGGACATACAAATGGTCTCCACGAGTTCAACTGACTCTGGGTGATCTTGCAGTATCCTTTTAAGTTGCAGGAGTGTTGATGGAGAACTGTACAAGTGCGTAAGTGTTCAAGTGTACTAGTCAGTGTCTATGTGACTTGTGCCCTACTAGTCCCCTCAGCTGGAGTCTCTCCCATCTACATCTGGGTGTGTTTAGCTGGGTGTGGGCCTGTACCATATGACTAAGTGTAGGGTGTTACTGTCCCAACCGGGAAAGGCAGGCAGGCCTTTATAGACCCAGGGACCGTGGAAGCTGTAACTCACAGTTAAGAGTGGGCTAAGAGTATTAACTCACTAAGTTTAGGAGAACTGTACATGTCAAATATTGTGTGTGTGTGTGTCTCTGTGTGTTTAACAACCAATAAGCACCTGGCCAAGGACAACACTTGAAAATAAACATGTTAAGAGCTTACGTGTGTGTTTACAGCACACATCCAAACACAAATCGAGAGACATAGGATTCGTCAGGCCAGGACATAGATATCTATTGAATAGATCTGCACTGAAGCCTGAGCTTAGCCAAACCTCTAAATCTTCATAAATGAGGGGTTTATCATATTTTCCCTGTACAACCCTCCATGACTCCTCATATTTTCTACTGGATAAAGCATATTTTCTGCCTAGTCTGATGGGGGAAAAAAGATTGTGGAGACGTGGAGACAAAGGAGTGTGTGTGTGGACTGAGGAGTCGGCACTACCAGCTGCCAGCTGCTAACAGTGGGAAGGAAAGGACGGTAGGGGTCAGCTTCCACTGCCCACTGAAAGAGGTGGAGCTATGGGAGGAAAGATAGGAAGACAAGGAGAGAGAAAGAAAGAGAGAAATAGATGTGTGTGAGAAAATGAGACTGAGTCAGAGTGACAGTGACTGTGACAGTGCAGGCTATATGACAAACACCGGAAGAATAGATAAGAGTTTGAGAGGAGAGAGCGACAGGGATAAAAGAGAACGAGGGAGAGAAAGAGAAATAGAGAGAGAGAGAAAGGGAGAGAGAGCGAGAGAGAGAGAGAGAGGTGGAAGGGTAGAGGTCAAAGAGAATGTTAAGTAATGACACCTGAGGTAGAAGTGTTGGATGGCTGGCAGGTGTGCCAGACAGAAGGTGCCATTATCCTGGCAGGTGGTGGAAGGGCTAATGGTGTCATGCCTGCCCACTGGGCACAGACGTCAATTCAACATCTATTCCACATTGGTTTAACTTCAAAATTACGTGGAAACAACGTTGATTCAACCAGTGTGTGGCATCTAGACGGCACCGTGTGTGTGTGTGTGTGTGTGTGTGTGTGTGTGTGTGTGTGTGTGTGTGTGTGTGTGTGTGTGTGTGTGTGTGTGTGTGTGTGTGTGTGTGTGTGTGTGTGTGTGTGTGTGTGTGTGTGTGTGACAGAGAGAAAGTGCGCATGCATGTGAACCTGGCACTCTGAACAGAAGCACTTCACACACACTCACACTCACACTCACACTCACACTCACACTCCCAAGTATTACTAGCCGGTGGGCTATTGCCTTGTGTATATAAGCCTATTTTTGTCTGTGAGGCAAATACTCCTCATAGACTTTAATTAGATTTGAACACAGAGCTCTGGCTGACGGGCACACTCAGTTCTAGATGACCAAGCAACACAATCTTATTTATTCATTGAATTAGACTTTTTATTTTTTTAATTAACCAGCTGGTCTGTTAAAGGGATAATGCGAGATTCTGTCATTTGTGTGTTTACAGCACATGTCCATCTCCCTATTTATCTCTATGAACACAAATCAAGAGGAAACGATTAGTCAGGCCAGGATA
Organism: Salvelinus alpinus; assembly: GCF_045679555.1. Classification (NCBI taxonomy): domain Eukaryota; kingdom Metazoa; phylum Chordata; class Actinopteri; order Salmoniformes; family Salmonidae; genus Salvelinus; species Salvelinus alpinus. The sequence goes on from NC_092115.1 coordinate 20,058,329, forward strand.
CACATACAGGTAACTGCCAAAATAAAGGAAACACTTGAGTAAATGAGAGATACAAAGTATATTGAAAGCAGGTGCTTCCACACAGATGTGGTTCCTGAGTTAATTAAGCAATTAGCATCCCATCAGGCTTAGGGTCATGTATAAAAATGCCCATTATTTTGGCAACCATGGCTAGAAGAGAGGGAAAAACAGAAGAGAGAGAGAAAAACATATTATGAAAGAGTGTGTGTGAGAGAATGAGTGAGTCAGAGAGAGACAGTATGGCAAACACCAGAAGAGTAGATAATAGTTTGAGAGAAAGAGAGGGAGAGATTGTCATTCTAATTACCCAGAGTCAGATGAACATGTGGATAACATTTTGATGTTTGTGCGTGCAGTATGAAGGAAGTTTTGCGAGCCAATGCTACCAGTGTTAGCTCAATGACTGAAAGTCTACTGGTAAGCTAGCATTATGCTAACAACAGTTAACATTGGCTTGCGAAATTATTGCTAACTTCCACTAACTTCATTCAGAATCTCACAGTATACCTTTAAGTAACGCCATTTCAAACTGAGTTGGCTGGGAGTAAATGTCCCTAAGAATAAGTTTTTTTCAAAGTTGTCTGAATAAAAGCAGTATGCTTTCATCTAATAACAGAATGATTATACAGCGTTGGGCTTATACTACCTGAAACCAGAAAGTATCATATCATACTGTATCTTAATCTGTTATGATGTACACTCTTAGAAAAAAGGTTTCCAAAAGGGTTCTTCGGCTGTTCCCAAAGGAGAACCCTTTTGGGTTCCATGCAAAACCCTCTGTAGAAAGGGTTCTACATGTAACCCAAAAGGGTTCTTGAAAGGTTTCTTCTATGGGGACAGCTGAAGAACCCTTTAAGGTTCTAGATGGCACCTTTTTCTCTAAGAGTGTATAAGCAGTTGAATTCCTGCATTAAACCTCATTGAAGTATCTTGGGACCATCAGTAAACATGAGGATTTTCCACATAACATTAAAGTGTTTTCCAATTAGACCCAACATACACCCAGCATGGCGTTCATTTTGTTGCTAACTCTTCCCAATTATAGACCACATATTTGATTCATTCTGAGACTAATTTCCTGTTTTCAGGGTCACCTCTGTTGATGTCAGAAATGCCAAGGACATCTGCTCCATTGTGCCGCCTGATTGGCTCGTGGTCTTGGCATGCAAATCATGTTGGGCGGGAGCCAGAGTTACAGGGTCCTAAACGCCAAACACATTACTCACTGTGAAGAGAGGGTGGAGGGAGAGAGAGAAGGAGGGATGTTGGGAGGAGACAGAGGGAACGATGAAGAGAGATGGAGGAAGAGTAGAGAGAGAGAGGGAAGGGAGCGGGGTGGAAAGAGAAGAGGGAAGGATGGAGAGAGAGAGGGAAACAGAAAGACTGACGGAGAAGAGCGAAGGGGGAGAGAAGGAGAGTGAGCAATGAGGGGTGCAAGAGATGGAGAAATGTTACATTTGGGAGAGGAACAGTGAGAGGGAGAGGAAGGGGACCTACAAGCAACAGGGAGAGGGGAAGGAAAAACAGATGGAAACTGATGGAGAGAATAAATAGTGCATGAGACAGAGAAAAACAGAAAATAGATAAAGAGAGAGAGAAACACAGAGCGAGAGAGAGAGAAACACAGAGAGAGAGAGAGAGCGGTATCGGAGTGCGTGTGTGTCAGAACACAAACACTCACCATCCATCACAACACTTATCAGCTGTGTGGTTAGTGCCGTTAGCCCGCGGAGCGCCACGGCGCCTTAGGAACCATTTAGACGCCATTAAAAGACCACTATATTAAACAGACACACACACACACGCTGAAAGACACCATTCATCAACTGATGTATGTAGGCTCTCTCTCCCTCTCTCTCTCTGACCACGACATCCTCTCCCAATGTCTGACTATGGCCTTGGGAATGTGGTCCATTGTTTGGGCAATGGACATATACAGCTGGAGGTAGTTGAGACTCATTGAGATGTATGATTTGTCAGATTTTTTTTTGCATTGAAGTATCAATTGTCATTATGGTTTAAATCAAATCTAAATTGTATTTGTCATGTACGTAGTTTACAGCAGGTAAACGTGCGGAGAAAGGTGACGGAGTTGTATGTAACAGAATAGGTTACTGTTGGACTCTTTTTGGCCCTCATCAAAGCCCAGAGTAGATTTGTTGGTTGTGTTTGTTTGTGTATTCTGCATGTGACAGGGAGTGCCAGGAGTGAAGATGGAAAGGCAAGGAGAGAAAGAGAGAGAGGAAAGAGAGGGACAGTCATAGAGGAAAGGCAGAGAACCGTCTGCTGTTGAGTGGACTGGGGCTGGTTCATCCATGAATGGCCAAGATAGCCAGGTCTAAAACAACCACATCAGCACAATGCATCCCTTCCAACTCTTCCTCCTTCTCTTCCTCTTCCTCTCCCCTCTCTCCTCGCTGACTCACTCACTCCGTCTCCCTCTCTTTCCTCCTCACTCACTCTCCCTCCCTCCCTCCCTCAGCCAAGGAGCGTTCTGTTAACCCAATCATTCACAACTTGTCAAACTGGACAAATACAATTAGGAGGATCAGATACATTGGCGCCGAAGCAACCACGGTTCACTCCTCCCTCCCTCGTCCTCCTCTAAATCTCTATCTCTGTGTCTCTCCATCTCCCACCTTACCACAAATTAATACACAGGCTATTTGTGTCCAGCACAATACAGAGCTATTACTGTGTGTGTGTGTGTGTGTGTGTGTGTGTGTGTGTGTGTGTGTGTGTGTGTGTGTGTGTGTGTGTGTGTGTGTGTGTGTGTGTGTGTGTGTGTGTGTGTGTGTACGTGTGTGTGTGTGTGTGTGTGTGCGTGTTTTTGTGGTGTGAGCAAAGTGGCTGGTATTGAGACATGGGTGGGAGTGTATGGATTTCAGCAGGCATGGGGGGAATATTTCAAACACAGAAAGGAAATTAGAGAGTCAGAATAAGCCAGAGACATGTCAAGCTGTTCTGCTAGTTAAACTCCATACCATTGCAAATGGAATCATTAATTATTCTCTTCTCGCTGCTGGAAAAAGTCATTAGAACACAGACACCAGGCTTATCACAGGTTCACTGTGTGTATGTGTGTGTATTTGTGTGTGAGAAAGAGAGAGAGATGGTATTTCATTTAACCTTCATTTTGACAGGAATTCATGGTGAGACCAACGTCTCTTTCATAAATGAGCCCTGTATTTCAAATCAAATCAAAGCTTATTTGTCATGTGCGCCGAATACAGGCCCTAACCAACAGTGCCATTTTTAAGTAAAAAATAGGTATTATACTAAATAGAAATACTAAATAAAAAGAAAACAGTAAAATAACAGTGAAAATAACAGTAGTGAGGCTATATACAGGTGGTACCGGTACAGAGTCAATGTGCGGGGATACCGGTTAGTCGGGCTAATTGAGGTAATATGTACATGTAAGTATAGTTAAAGGGACTGTGCATAGATGATAAACAGAGAGTAGCAGCAGCGTAAAAGAGGGTGTTGGGGGAGTGGCGGGACATAATGTAAATAGTCTGGTGGCCATTTGATTAATTGTTCAGCAGTCTTATGGCTTGGGGGTAGAAGCTGTTAAGAAGCCTTTTGGACCTAGACTTGTCGCTCCGGTACCGCTTGCCGTGCGGTAGCAGAGAGAACAGTCTACGACTGGGGTTACAAAGATCAAATACGAAATGAAAAACAGGATCATAGAAAACAAACACATTCTTCATCAAAAAGGTCCTCAAATCAGCAGTCTGAATTGGCCTAAAGGTACCAAAACGGATTACGTAGAAGTCTGTGTTATTAATTGCATGTGAAAGATTATTACTAATTTAACATTATGTCTGGGTTATCATGTTAGCATATGCTCAGTATAGAGTAGTCTATAGCCCTAGTGTGCATATCCCCCAGGTCACCCAACCTGAAGCTCTGTCACTGGGGATGCTCAGCCCTCAACCCCCACCCAACCTGAAGCTCTGTCACTGGGGATGCTCAGCCCTCAACCCCCACCCAACCTGAAGCTCTGTCACTGGGGATGCTCAGCCCTCAACCCCCACTCCACCTGGAGGTCATGGTGCTGATGAGGGGATGGGGATGAGGGGGGAGAGGGGGATGAGGGGAGGTTGGAGGGTTAGATTGTGGTCCCTCTGGGGCCCCTGAGAGACAAAATGGAAGAGCAAGGACATACACACACGTACACACATTTGCACGCACGCACACACACACACGTGTCATGTTATTGATCATCATTAGTCACCAGAGCAGAGAGGGGACTGGCTGCCCTATGGCACAGTAAGAGATTACTAAACACTCACCCTGTTCTAAATCTCTAGGATTTTCAACATACCCATGTACGAATCTTATCTAAAGGATAACAAGCATTATCTGACTGCGATTCACGCTGTTGTACTGTATGTTTAAAAATATGCATGACTATTAACCAAAGCATGAATTTTCCAACTCTTTCCGACTCTATTTTAGACAATTTTAGGCTGGGATTCAATTCGATCATCATTTTTTGGCTATGCACCGTTAAAAGACAATGTTACTGGAGATCGCAAGGCAATGCTGCTGATGTCGGCTCAATGGTAAAATGACCTTTAAATGTCAACCGCGCTACATTGTTTCCTGACCTGTCTTGCAACCCAGCTAAGACAACAGTATAGCCACAGCAACAGTCTGCTCCTGTCATAGGCTGTCAACCCAGCTCTTAGTCTATTACTGAAATTAGTATAAATGTGAAAGGATTTATACTTTTACTTTTGATACAATTACATTTAATTTTGATACTTAAGTATCTTTATACTTTTACTCAAGTAGTATTTTCCGGGATGACTTTCACTTTTATTTTAGTCATTTTTTATTAGGGTATCTTTACTTTTACTCAAGTATGACAATTAGGTACTTTTTCCACCACTGCTCACAGAACTGGACTGCCGAGTGCTGAAGCGCGTAGTGAGTAAAAATCACCTGTCCTTAGTTGCAACACTCACTCCCGAGTTCCAAACTGCCTCTAGAAGAAATGTTCGCACAAGGACTGTTCATTGGGAGCTTCAGTGTTGGCTGGAGTGGTGTAAAGCTTGTCTCCATTGGACTCTGGAGCAGTGGAAACGCGTTCTCTGGAGTAAGGAATCACGCTACACCATCTGACAGTCTGACGGATTATTCTGGGTTTGGCGGATGCCAGGAACACGCTACCTGCCCTAACGCATAGTGCCAACTGTACAGTTTGGTGGAGGAGGAATAATGGTCCAGGGCTGTTTTTCATGGTTCGGGCTAGGCCCGTTAGGTCCAGTGAAGGGAAATCTTAACGCTACAGCATACAATGACATTCTAGATGATTCTGTGCTTCCAACTTTATGGCAACAGTTTGGGGAAGGCCCTTCCTGATTCAGCATGACAATGCCCCCATATACAAAGTGAGGTCCATACGGAAATGGTTTGCCGAGATCGTTGTGGAAGCAATTGACTGGCCTGCACAGAGCCCTGACCTCAATCCCTTCAAACTCCCGAGTAGCGCAGCGGTCTAAGGCACTGCATCTCAGTGCTAGAGGCATCACTACAGACCCTGGTTCGATTCCAGGCTGTATCACAACCGGCCTTGATTGGGAGTACCATAGGGCGGCGCACAATTGGCCCAGCATCGTTAGGGTTTGGCCGGGGTAGGACTTGCCTAGTTAAATAAAAAATAAAACACCTTTGGGATAAATTGGAATGCCGATTGTGAAGCAGGCCTTATCACCCAACATTGGTGCCTGACCTCACTAATGCTCATGGCTGAATGGAATTAAGTCCCTGTAGCAATGTTCCAACATCTAGTGGAAAACCTTCCCAGAAGACTGGAAGATGTTGTAGAAGCAAAGGGGGGACCAACTTCATATTAATACCCATTATTTTGGAATGAGATGTTCGACGAGCAGGTGTCCACATACATTTGGCCATGTAGTGTATGAGTGTGTCTGCCTGCGTCCCTGCCTACGTGCGCTTGCGTGTGTGCACGTAGGCAGTGCATGTGTGTGTGTGTGTGACAGCAGAACGTCACTCCCGGCTAATCCTAACATGCACAGAGGTCTGGATAAGTCTGTCTGACTGGCATCTGGTCAGGTGGCAGGGGAATGATCTGTCATCCAGTCAGAAACACACCGACCAAGCACTTTGCTCTGCTCGGAAAGGCCTGGAATATAACTGGATGTTTCTGTGTTTGTTTGGCCCTGAGCTTTCAGGTAGTTGCCAGGGATGAAGGTGTTGTTGGCCCCAGGGCTTCTCACTGTGTCCGTGTCTCTGGTTCTGGCTTGCCCTCAGTCACCCAGCTGTCCACTGTGTAGGCCTTTGGTTGAATATTATTCAACCAAAGCAATGCTAATTGCCAACTTAGCCATAAGATACACATTAGTTGCTTATATATTATCTCTCGTGGACAGACTACGTAAACATAAATGGTACCGTAGATCTGTCATGATACAATGGGATAAGTGAAATAGTGAGCAGCATTAGTTCCGGTGCTTGGGTTTTTCGTCACTGGTTATTTGGACAAATCACGATTTCACAGGTGTTAGCATCTTTCGTATTTCCTGTTCCGATCCTCCTTCTTTCTTTTTTCTTAAATAATCTCAGTTAACCCAGAACTAAAATCTTGTGTAATTAGTCAGGTGCTCGATTAAAGGGGGTAAGAACTTTCTGATTTAGCATCGGTTTCAATTCTCCTCATTAGGAAATGCGACTGAAAACGAGATTTGGGTCATGGAGGCGTGCTTTATGTGGGTGTCTGTTGTGTGTGTGTGTGTGTGTTCGAACGTGGGAAGCATTTGTACTTTCACTCGGCCAAAACAGTACACAGTTACAGTCACTCACCCTTCTAAATAACTTGAAACCATCTAACCAGGTATTTGTGTCTGGAAGTAGCCTAGACTAACTAGCAAGCAAGCCAACTTATTTAGTCAATTAGCTTAAGCCGGCTGGTGTGTGACCGTGGCAAAGTTGGTTTGACATTGGAAAGCGTATCTCTGGGCTCGTTAGGGACCGTCAATAAATGATAACATTTACATGGGACAATATTCTGATGTTGCACATCTTTTAGTTTACTCATCAAATGCTTAAAATATTTGGTTAGAGTTTTACAATTTGGAGCTATTGACATTTAAAGATATTGTCCCATGTACATTGTGTAATTTACTGATGGTCCCTAATTAAACACTTAGTCTCCCAGTTGGTCCTAGACTGAAACTTCACCATAACAACGTCCATTATCAGTAAAGGCTTTCTGTGATAACCTACTTTCATTAAACAGTCGCTTCCTTTGCCCCTAGTCATTATTTCTGGTAACGTTGGCTTTAACTAGGAGTCTTTCTTTCTGTAATGTTTCACAATCAGTCCCCAGCAACACAGCAGATATTCCTGTCTTATTACCCTCCTGTCTGATAAGAATTTGATGGTTCGTTATTATAATGTTTCAATTCATTTGTTTTAGAATAGTGACATCATCAGACAAGGCCCTGCTTAGATAATGCAGTGCGGTTGGGTCAGTGTGAGCTTTAACATTATATTACGTAACATATTCAACACTGTTGGATCGTCTTCAGGGAGTGTGTCTGCGTGTGTGGGTGTACTGGATGTGGAGAATGTTTGCTGGGTGTATGTGTGTGGTTGAGTGTGTTCAAATCCATTTGTGTGTGTGTGTGTGTGTGTGTGTGTGTGTGTGTGTGTGTGTGTGTGTGTGTGTGTGTGTGTGTGTGTGTGTGTGTGTGTGTGTGTGTGTGTGTGTGTGTGTGTGTGTGTGTGTGTGTGTGTGTGTGTGTGTGTGTGTGTGTGTGTGTGTGTGTGTGTGTGTGTGTGAGAGAGAGAGAGAGAGAGAGAGAGAGAGAGATGCTGAGCTAAGGGAGTTCTCATAGAGGCTCAGTGATTCCTCTCCCCATCTGGGGTGCATGGCGGGCAGGAAGGAGATAAGAACATCTTCAATGAAAACACTGCACACACACACATTAAAGACGACGCAGTGAAAATGTATTCTTAAACAGTGCAGCCCAGCCTGTTTTTGTGAGGGTTTGAGTGTGTGTGTCTGCGCAATGTAAGTGTATGTTAGAGAATCTCTCTATATCCCACTCAGTGCGTTTTATGTGGATGGCAACATTATCTTCCACTGCACATCCTATCCTGCCTCAGAATACATTTAAACACTTCCTCTCTGGGTTCACCTCTGTGGCACATTTCATATGCGGTACAAAGCGATGAGACAGAGCCCCAGAAAAAAATATAGAATTTACCTAAATTCAACTGTTTAACACTGTTAAACATGTCCTGTTTCCTGTCTCATTCCAGGTTACCTCCTGGAGCTCCTGAACCGTTCCGAGGATGTCCTGCAGCAGTCCTATCCCCCGGCGCTGGGTTCCCTGTACACCCAGAACACCCGCGTGTTCTCTGACCTGTACACAGAGCTGAGACGGTACTACCGTGGTTCCAACGTTAACATAGAGGAGGCGCTCAACGAGTTCTGGGCCCGCCTGCTGGAGAGGATGTTCAAGGGAGCCAATGGACGGTATCTCATAGGTACGTAAACGTTACACATTGAACTTAAATATATTCTTTGAAATGTTCAACTTTTAAAATCTCAATTGAAAATAAATGCTGCTTTTTCCAAACTCTTGCATTGAAATTGAATTCACCCCAACCCTGGTAAATATTTTCATGAATTTCATCTTGTATGATTTCAACTTTTATTCTTAACTATGTGAGGCCGTTATATTGCTTTAGCTATCACTTGTGTATTGTATGAAGAGTGTTTTACTAATAAAGTTATTATGATTGCAGGCGATGACTACCTGGAGTGTGTGTCCAAGCAGTCGGAGACGCTGCGACCCTTTGGTGACACCCCCCGAGACCTCAAGTTGAAAGTGACACGTACATTTGTGGCGGCACGCTCCTTTGTCCAGGGACTGGTGATCAGCGGGGAGGTGGTTCGCAAGGTGTCACAGGTAAGACTGACCCATCCTTCTCCGTCTGTCTTTGTCACTGTTGTTAATCTCCTTGCTCTACTCATTTTTCTCTCTCTCTTCCCCTCTCTCTCTCTCTTCTATTTATTTTCTCATCATGTCGATCAAACCTGCAGTACATCAATCTGGCACTTCGACCACGATGAAACTTTAAAACGTATTTGGAGCTTTGAGATACAAGCATTCTATCAAACTAATGTTACCGCATGAGAGAAGAATCCCTGGTGCCTCTTTTTCTAATGTAAGCAGCTAAATGGATGGCTGAACTGTTCCACGGATCCTACAACATCCAGCATTTATTTTGCCTTGTCATGTCATGTTGTCTCTGGCTCCAGACAGTTCTTTATAGCATTGTGTGTCACACTGTGTACAGTAGTCCTCCAGCGGCTCTATACTTCTTCTCTAGAACAGTGTGTGGTCAACACTGGGCCAAATAACAGCATATTAACAGTGCTGGGCATCTCATTGCAGGCCAATCAATCTCTAATGGAGTAACAGAGGAACAGAAGAGGGAGAAATCTAGGACCATAACACCAGGTTGTTTACACATACAGTGTGTACAGGAGAGGGACAGGGTGACCCACAGCTCTGGGCAATGTTAATAGAGTGACCTGAGGGATAGAAAGGGAAGGAGAGGAGAGCGGAAAGGTGAGGATAGTGGAGGAGGAGAGGAGAGTGGAGGAATGGAGGAGAGAGATGAGGAAGAAAAGAGGAGATAAGGAGGACTGAAGTGGAGAGAGGAAGGTATAAGAGGGTAAATGGATCAATTGAGGAGAGAGATAAAGAGGAAGAGAGAGGAGATAAGGAGGAATGGAGTGGAGAGAGGAGAGGAAGGTATAAGAGGGTAAATGGAGGAATTGAGGAGCGAGGGGAGATGTATGCCTCATGTGGCGTCTGGAGTCTGATTGGACCAGCCAGGGGGGCAGAGGGCTGAGTGGAATGCCAGAAGGCATGCTGGGATATGGGTACCCTCTCTCCCTCCCTGCCTTCTCCCTGTGGTTCTAATCAGACTGTAATAGGGATTGTGGTGGATTGTGCTGTTAGGAGAAAGTGAAATGAGCGAGACAGAGAGGGAAAGTACAGTAGAGGGTTTGGGTGAGAGAGGGAGAGAGAGAGAGACAGAGAGGGAAAGTACAGTAGAGGGATTGGGTGAGAGAGGGAGAGAGAGAGAGACAGAGTGGAAGTGAGAGAAAGGAGTGAGTGGAAGGGACACTCATGTACACACATGTTGACCTTGACAAGAGATCACTGTGAGATGTACACCTACACCTCGCCCCACCCCTGCCAATCAAATCATACTGTACCACATAAAGTAGACTCACGACAGCTCTATCATTTGTGTGTGTGCATATGTGAATGTGCCCAAGAGTACACCCTGACCTCATTGAGAATGGCAGTGGCTGCCAGCGCCCTCGCATTAGTGCAGGGATGACATTTTGTAATTTTGTAAAAGCCGCACTAATTACTTACACATTTTCCCCAGCCGACCTCATTTAATGAACATATCGCTCAATGTCCTTCAGCAGCAGCAAAACGGATACAGTCAGGAAATATGGATCAGATCAAGTAGCTCTGGGGAGACAAGGGAGGAGGGGGGGGGGGGGGGAGGAGAGGGGATAGAAGGGAAGAGAACGGAAGGGAAGAGAAGGGAGGAGAGGGATGAGAAGGGAGACAAGGGAGGAGAAGGAAGAGAAGGGAAGGGAGGAGAAGGATAGAAGGGAGGAGAAGGGAAGAGAGGGGAAGGGGGACAAGGGAGAAGTAGGAAGACAAGGGAGGAGATGGGAAGATAAGGAAAGGGAGGAGAATGGAGGGGAAGGTAGAAGGGAGGGGAAGGGAGAGAAGGGACGAGAAAGGAAGGGAAGGGAGGAAAAGGGAATGGAGGAGACGGGAGGGGTAGGTAAAAGGGAGAGGAAGGGAGAGATGTGAGGAGAAGGGAGGAGAAGGGAGAACAGGAAGGAGAAGGAAAGCGAAAGGAAGAAGAATGGAGGGGAAGGTAGAAAGGGAGGAGAATGGAGGAGAATGGAGGAGAAGGGAGACAAGGGAGGGGAGGGGAGGGGAGAAGAATGGAGGAGAAGGGAGGGAGATAAGGAAGATAAGGGAGTAGAAGGGAGATAAGGGATGAGAAGGGAGGGAGTTAAGGAAGATAAGGGAGTAGAAGGGAGACAAGGGAGGAGTGGGAGAGAAGGGAATAGAGGAGAAGGGAGGGGAAGGGAGGAGAAGGGGAGGGGAAGGTAGAAGGGAGGAGAAGGGAGGGAAGGGAAGACAAGGGAGGGAAGGGAGACAAGGGAGGAGGAGAGAGACAAGGGAGGAGAAGGGAGATGGGAAGAGAAAGGAAGAGAAGGGAAGGTAGGATAAGGGAGGGGAAGGGAGAGGAGGGAGAAGAAGGGAGGAGGTGGGAGGGGGAGAGAGACAAGGGAGGAGAAGGGAAGGGAGCAGAAGGGAGATAGGAGGAGAAGGGAAGAGAAGGGAAGGTAGGATAAGGGATAGAAGGGGATAGAAGAAGGGAGGAGGTGGGAGGGGGAGAGAGACAAGGGAGGAGAATGGAGACATCGGAGGAGAAGGGAGACAAGGTGGGAGAAGGGTACAGAAGGGAATGGAGAAGAAGGGAGGGGAATGGAGAGAAGGGAGGAGAAGGAGAAGGGAGGAGAAGGGAGAGAAAGCGAGACAAGGGAGGAGAGGGTAGGGGAAGGTAGGAGAATGGAGGGATAGGGAGGAGAGGGGAAGGAGGGAGAAGGGGGGAGGTAGAAGGTAGGGGAAGGTAGGAGAAAGGAGGAGAAGGGAGGATAAGGGAGGGGAAGGTTGAAGGGAGGGGAAGGGAGAGAGAGGGAGGGAGGGGAGGAGAAAGGAGGGAAATAAGTGGTGTGTGCGTGAGATAGCTAGCAACTGCTTATCAGCATGGCACCGCACAGGCTGGCAGTGCTCTGCAGTCCTGTAAGCCAATCTGGCTGGTCTGGAGGGCAGACCCAGAGGGCATACGTCATGAATGGAAATGCCAGCTAACCGTGTCAACCCATGCTAATACTCCTCCTTGTTCCCCTTCTACAGTATGCCTGCGGCTAGGCTATGCTAACTATTGCCATGCTAATGCCTGGCTTTATTCCCTTACGTCCATGCTAATTCTAATGTGTGTTCCCCTGTCACAGAAGTCTATGCCTGTGGTTAGGCTAGCTAGGCTACGCTAACTGTATCCTTGCTAATGATTTGCCTTATGCTCACGGCTACACTTGGCTTCGCTACCTTTGGTATTGGTAATTCTAGGTTTTATTCCCTTATGCTTGCAGCTACACTACGCTATGCTACGCTGTGTGTGCTTAATTGAGTCATCCCAAGGTCCTTCTGTGTGCTGCATGTCTTGTCTCCTCTACAGGGACACACAGAGAGACTGAGGCCGGGATAGATGCATCACGCTAACATTCTAACGTCACATCAGCACAATACTGTTAACCCTTACCTCCTTGCCTTACAGAGAGACCATTTCTGTGGTGTACACATTGTTAGTGTACTTTCACTCATGGCTAATAGAAAATGTGGGTACTAATAGTTGATATTAACCCTTTGATTTCCTTTTTTCATAAAGGATAGTGTGAACAGTATTTTTCTCTTTTGTGACAATATCAATCTTTCCCCAGAGAGTAAGGGAAAATATCTCATTGGTGCGCTGATTTGAACACTCCCCTTGCCCTGTGCGTGACATGGGACATTTTTCACCAGTTCACCAATATTGACCCCCTACAGAAGAGCAGATATTTATCAGTAGTAGTGATCTGATTTTAACCTTACTCTTGTGTGGAGGGGGCCATTTCTCATGGGTGCGCTGATATTAACAATCCCCACAGCCAGGGGGGACATTTTTCAGAGGCGCACTGACATTAACTGCTATAGCAGGAGCTGATTGCCTGAGCCCCTGGCTGTGCTTTATGGTGCCGTTTCCATTCCAAAAGCTTCAATCTGGCAACAACGCCTTTTTACCACCCAGCTCCACACACTCCTGCCTGCAGATGTGTGTGGAGTGTGTGTGTGTGCCTGTGTGTGTGTGTGTGTGTGTGTGTGTGTGTGTGTGTGTGTGTGTGTGTGTGTGTGTGTGTGTGTGTGTGTGTGTGTGTGTGTGTGTGTGTGTGTGTGTGTGTGTGTGTGTGTGTGTGTGTGTGTGTGTGTGTGTGTGTGTGTGTGTGTGTGTGAGCCTCAAAGTAGAGGTCTGTGCAGTCCGATTTCTTCATCCCACCCGCAGCTACTGTTCCCGCAACCAACCCTAAGAAATTGGTTAAATGACCAGAGATTCTCACGTGGCTCGTTATATTAGGCTAGCGGTATTACTGGGATATATCAGCCAATAGGCTTGACATAGTTTGTAGATTTGGAGAGAGAGCAGACATTTGCAATTTCTCTTGAGCTACATTTTGCATATACCCTACCCTTTAGGAGTGGGATGATTTACAGACAGAAACAAATATGGGTGATCAATATTTATTTCTAGGCAATGTAGTAAACTATAGCTTAATCATATATAGGAAGGGAATTTCCTTGGAAAGATAACTGCCCTTCACAAACACATGCATAGGCTATAGCCTACTCTATTTAATTGAGACCACACATGCACCTGATCTTGCATGCCCAGAGAGGTATGGCTACTGAACTTGAAGCAGCAAGAATGATGAGAGAGGACACTTGCACTTTGTCTTGAGCTACGCTTTGCTTATAGGATATAGCCTATCTTTTAGGAGTGGGACGAATTGCCGGCGGAACTTGAATGTGTGTTTTTCTGGGTCTGGGGATCAGTAGCTTTCTGGGTCTGGGGATCACAGGTGGGCGGTTGTATACTGAGTACAGAGAGCATGAATACAAATGCAAAAAAGTATGAATACAAATTCAAATGTTGGGAGAGATAAGTAAGAGGGGGTGAAGAGAGTGATAAAACAAATGAAAAGAACAAGAGATAGAGATGAACAATTCCAGAGAAATATGAACCAGAGAGAGAGACTTGAATTCCATGAAAGTGGGGGACAGATAGGGCACATATAGCGTCAGGGATATAGGATTAGGAACAGGACTAGGATATATGACTAGAAATATGACTAGGATATAGGACTAGGATATAGAACTAGTAATAGGACTAGTAATATGACTAGTAATAGGACCAGGATATAGGACTATGATATAGAACTAGTAATAGGACTAGTAATAGGACTAGTAATAGGACTAGGATATTGGACTATTAATATGACTAGGCTATAGAACTAGTAATAGGACTAGGATATAGGACTAGGATATAGGATGAGTAATAGGACTAGGATATAGGACTGGTAATAGGACTAGTAATATGACTAGGATATATGACTAGTAATGGGACTAGGATATAGGACTAGTAATGGGACTAGGATATAGGACTAGTAATGGGACTAGGAAATAGGACTAGTAATATGACTAGTAATAGGACTAGGATATAGGACTAGGATATAGGTCTAGGATATAGGACTAGGAAACAGGACTTGTAATAGGACTAGGATATAGGACTAGGATATAGGACTAGGAATTAGGACTAGTAATAGGACTAGTAATAGAACTAGGATATAGGACTAGGATATTGGACTATTACTATGACTAGGATATAGGACTAGGATATAGGACTAGTAATAGAACTAGTATATGACTAATAATATAGGACTAGGATATAGGATGTGGATATAGGACTAGGATATAGGACTAGTAATATGACTAGTAATATAGGACTAGTAAAAGGACTATGATATAGGACTAGGATATTGGACTATTAATATGACTAGGATACAGGACTAGGATATAGGACTAGTATATGACTAGTAATATAGGACTAGGCTATAGAACTAGTAATAGGACTAGGATATAGGACTAGGATATAGGATGAGTAATAGGACTAATAATAGGACTAGGATATAGGACTGGTAATAGGACTATGATATAGGACTAGGATATAGGACTAGGATATAGCACTAATATATGATTAGTAATATAAGACTAGTAATAGGACTAGGACATATGCCTAGGATATAGAATGAGTAATAGGACTAGACATAGGACTAGTAATAAGACTAGTAATATGACTAGGCCATAGGACTAGAATATGTGACTAGGATATATGACTAGGATATAGGACTGGGATATAGGACTAGTAATAGGACTAGTAATAGGACTAGGATATAGGACTAGTAATAGGACTAGTAATAGAACTAGGATATAGGACTAGGATATTGGACTATTAATATGACTAGGATATAGGACTAGTATATGACTAGTAATATAGGACTAGGCTATAGAACTAGTAATATAACTAGTAATAGGACTAGGATATAGATCTAGGATATAGGACTAGGATATAGGATGAGTAATAGGACTATGATATAGGACTAGGATATTGGACTAGTAATAGGACTAGGATATAGGACTAGGATATAGGACTAGTAATAGGACTAGGATATAGGACGATGATATAGGATGAGTAATAGGACTAATAATAGGACTGGGATATAGGACTGGTAATAGAACTAGTAATAGGACTAGGATGTAGGACTAGTAATGAAACTAGAAAATAGGACTAGTAATAGGACAAGGATATAGGACTAGTAATATGACTAGGATATAGGACTAGTAATAGGACTAGGAAACGTAGTGATGGTGCCGGAGGGGAAGGCTGCCGTCTATTCGACTCTCAATCTTAAGGATCTGACCTTTTTTTCAATTTTCGCCAAAAATGACATACCCAGATCTAACTGCCTGTAGCTCTGGACCTGAAGCAAGGAAATGCATATTCTTGATACCATTTGAAAGGAAGCACTTTGAAGTTTGTGGAAATGTTAAATTAATGTAGGAGAATATAACACATTAGATCTGGTAAAAGATAATACAAAGAATAAACTATGCGTTTTCTTTTTTTTTGTACCAAATGCAAGAGAAAGGCCAATATATGACTAAGGTATCTTGGCGCAATTTACATTTTGGCCACTAGATGGCAGCAGTGTATCTGCAAAGTTTTAGACTGATTCAATTAACCATTGCATTTCTGTTCAAAATGTTGTATCAAGACTGCCCAAATGTGCCTAATTGGTTTATTAATACATTTTCAAGTTCATAACTGTGCACTCTCCTCAAACAATAGCATGGTATTCTTTCATTATAATAGCTACTGTAAATTGGACAGGGCAGTTAGATTAACAAGAATTTTTGCTTTCTGCCAATATGAGATAAGTCTATGTTCTGGGAAATTTTCTTCTTACTTACAACCTCATGATAATCACATTAGCCTACGTTAGCTCAACCGTCTCACTGGGGACCTACCAATCCTGTAGAAATGTTAACCAACCATGCTATTTTGTTTGTCTTTTCGCGTTGTTCGTAACTTGTTTTGTACATAATGTTGCTGCTACCGTCTCTTATGACCGAAAAGAGCTTTAGGACATCAGAACTGCGATTACTCACCTCAAACTGGACGAAGAGTTCTTCTTCAATGAGTCGGACGGGAGGGATATAATACAGACACCCGACCAGGCCCAGATCCATTTTATTCGCTGGAGAAGGAAACTGAGATTTCGCAGAAAGAGATCAGGCTGCATTGTGAGGATCAGGCGACGAGTGGCTAATCTGCCCTTGCCTTCCGTCCTGCTAGCTAACGCTCAATCACTGGAAAATAAATGGAACGAACTGAAAGCATGTTTATCCTACCAATGGGACATTAAAACTTCTTAGGGCTAGGGTCTTTTATTCAGAATATCCGCCTGCCTGTTACTCAGGCCCAGAAGCCAGGATATGCATATAACACTTTGAAGTTTGTAGATATGTTAAAATAATGTATGAGACTATAACACAATTGATATGGTAGGAGAAAATCCAAAGAAAAACCAACCAGAATTGTTTAAATTATTTTTAGATCCAATGCTCTTTCATTGGAAAGTTATGGGTCCTATGCAATTCCAGCTCCCAGATTGCAATTCCTATGGCTTCCACCAGATGTCAACAGTTTTTGTTCAAGGCTTCAGGCTTGTTTCTTCCAAAACAAGGAAGAATTTAGAGTTTTGGTACAAGGAGTCACAGTTGGAATTCAGTCTGTGGCGCTACGAAGAGGACGCTCACTTGCTAATTTTACTTTTTTTCTGCATTAAATATTATAGTTTAATTACATTTTAGGGTACCTGAGGATTACATAGAAATGTAGTTTGACTTGTTTTAACAAAGTTTAGCGGTAGCTTTTTGGATTCCTTTGTCTGCATGTTGAACGAGTGGATTACTGAAATTGATGGCGCCAATTTAACAGACTTTTTGGAATATAAAGAAGGATTTTATCTAACAAAACGACCATGCATGTTGTAGCTGGGACCCTTGGGATTGCAAACAGAGGAAGATTTTCAAAAAGTAAGTGATTATTTAATCGCTATTTGTGATTTTATGAAGCCTGTGCTGGTTGAAAAATATGTTGATGTGGGGTGCCGTCCTCAAACAATCGCATGGTATGCTTTCACTGTAAAACCTATCGTAAATTGGACAATGCAGTTAGATAGCACTTACCTCAATTACCTTGACACCGGTACCCAGCACATTGACTCTGTACTGGTACCCCCTGTATATAGCACCGCTATTGTTATTTACTGCTGCTCTTTAATCATTTGTTATTCTTATCTCTTACTTTTTGGGGGGTATTTTCTTAAAACTGCATTGTTGGTTAAGGGCTTGTAAGTAAGCATTTCACTGTAAGGTCAGCACCTGTTGTATTCGGGCGCATGTGACAAATACAATTTGATTTGATTTGATATAGGACTAGTAATAGGACTAGGATATAGGACTAGGATATAGACCTGTTAATAGGAGTAGGACATAGGACTAGTAATAGGACTAGGATATAGGACTAGTAATAGGACTAGGATATGGAACTAGTAATAGGGCTAGAATATAGGACTAGGATATAGGACTAGGATAGAGGACTAGTAATGGGAAGAGGATATAGTAATGGGACTAGGTTGGGACTAGTAATGGGACTAGTAATGGGACTAGGTTATAGGACTAGGATATAGCACTATGATATAGGACTAGTAATGGGAAGAGGATATAGGACTAGTAATGGGACTAGGTTATAGGACTAGGATATAGCACTATGATATAGGACTAGTA
Organism: Salvelinus alpinus; assembly: GCF_045679555.1. Taxonomy (NCBI): domain Eukaryota; kingdom Metazoa; phylum Chordata; class Actinopteri; order Salmoniformes; family Salmonidae; genus Salvelinus; species Salvelinus alpinus. The sequence continues at coordinate 20,076,451 of NC_092115.1, forward strand.
ATGAGAGAGAGAGAGAGAGAGAGAGAGAGAGAGAGATCAAGCAAGAGGCCTATTTATGCAACAACAAAAAGTTCTATAGCGCTCTCTTCCCTGTGGTATTCCCTACCTTCCAACATCATCACCAGTTTACCGGGACACTCTCTCCATTCCATAGACAACATCATCTCTCCATTCTATAGACAACATCATCTTTCCATTCCATTGACAGATGTTGGAACATTGCTGTGAGTACTTGCTCCCATTCTGCCACGAGCATTAGTGAGATTGGGCAATGATGTTAGGCAATTAGGCCTAGCTAGCTGTCGGCGTTCCAATTCATCCCAAAGGTGTTCGATGGGGGTGAGGTCAGGGCTCTGTGCAGGCCCGTCAAGTTCTTCCACACCTATCTCGACAAACCATTTCTGTATGGACCTCGATTTGTACACGGGGGCATTGTCATGCTGAAACAGGAAAGGGCCTACCCCAAACTGTTGCCACAAGTTCATAGCACAGAATTGTCTAGAATGTCATTGTATGCTGTCGCATTACGATTTCCCTTCCCTGGAACTAAGGGGCCTAGCCCAAACCATGAAAAACAGCCCCAGACCATTATTCCTCCTCCACCAAACTTTACTGTTGGCACTATGCATTAGGACAGGTAGCGTTCTCCTGGCATCCGCCGAACCCAGATTCGTCCATAGGACTGCCAGATGGTGTAGCGTTAATCATCACTCCAGAGAACGCGAGAACTGCTCCTGAGTCTAATGGTAGCGAGCTTTACACCACTTCAGCCGCTTGGCATTGCACATGGTGATCCTAGGCATGTGTGCGGCTGCTCGGCCGTGGAAACACATTTGGGGTACAAACATCTAGTTAAACTTCTTTGGGATAGGGTGCAGCATTTTCACTTTTGGATGAATAGCGTGCCCAGAGTAAACTGCCTCCTGCTCAGTCCCAGATGCTAATATATGCATATTATTATTAATATTGGATGGAAAACACTCTGAAGTTTCTAAAACTGTTTGAATGATGTCTGTGAGTATAACAGAACTCATATGGCAGGCAAAAACCTGAGAAAAAATCCAAACAGGAAGTGGGAAATCTGAGGTTTGTAGTTTTTGAACTCAGCCCCTATCGAATACACAGTGGGATATGGGTTGTTTTGCACTTCCTAAGGCTTCCACTAGATGTCAACCGTCTTTAGAACGTTGTTTCAGGCTTCTACTGTGAAGTGGGAGCGAATGAGAGCTGTTTGACTAAGGGGTCTGGCAGCAGCCTCGTTCTCAGTCATGCGCGTTCATGTGAGAGGTATCTCTCGTTCCATTGCTTTTCTACAGACAATGGAATTCTCCGGTTGGAACATTATTGAACATTTATGATAAAAACATCCTAAAGATTGATTCTATACTTAGTTTGACAAGTTTCTTCGACCTGTAATATAACTTTTTGAACTTTTCGTCCGACTGGACCTGAACGTGCGTTTGGATTTGTTTACCAAACTCCCTAACAAAAGAAGCTATTTGGACATAAATTATGGACATTATCGAAAAAAACAAACATTTATTGTGGAACTGCGATTCCTGGGAGTGCATTCTGATGAAGATCATCAAAGGTAAGTGAATATTTATAATGCTATTTTTGACTAATGTTGACTGCGCAACATGGCGGATATTTATTTTGGCTGTTTTGGGCTCTGAGCACCGTACTCAGATTATGCTTTTTTCCGTAAAGTTTTTTTGAAATCTGACACAGCGGTTGCATTAAGGAGAAGTCTATATTTAATTCTGTGAATAACACTTGCATCTTTTATCGATGTTTATTATGAGTAAACAGCCAATGAAATTGCAGGGCGCCAAATACAAATCAACAGAAATCTCATAAATCAAATTTCTCAAACATACAAGTATTAGGCACCATTTTAAAGATACAATCTCGTTAATCCAGCCACAGTGTCTGATTTCAAAAATGTTTTCCACAAAAAGCACAAATAGAGATAAAATTAATCACTAACCTTTGATGATCTTCATCAGATGACACTCATAGGGCTTCATGTTACACAATACATGTATGTTTTGTTCGATAAAGTGCATATTTCTATCAAAAAATCTCATTTTACATTGGTGCGTTACGTTCAGTAGTACTAAAACATGTGGTGATTGTGCAGAGAGCCACATGAATTCACAGAATTACTCATTGTAAATGTTGATGAAAATTCAAGTGTTATGCATGGAACTTCAGATAGATACACTTCTCCTTAAACACTATTATTGCACACAGAGTGAATCCATGCAGAGTGAGACTTTTTAAGCAATTTTTTTACTCCTGAATGTATTTAGGCTTGCCATAACGAAGGGGTTGAATACTTGAATACTGACTTGAAACATTTACGTTTTTCATTTTTTATTAATTTGTATAAATAAAAACAAGCATAATTCCAGTTTGAATCCATCTTAATTTCAGGCTGTAACACAACAAAATGTGGAAAAAGTCAAGGGGTGGGATGGCCACTCCAATACATTGACTTTGTTGTCCTTAAGCCATTTTGCCAATACTTTCCGGAGGTACTGTACACAGCTCTACACACTAACCTGACACTAGGTAACCTTTGGAGTATAGTGAATTAAGAGCAAGAGTGCTGTGTGTGTGTGTATGTGTGTGCTCATGCATGCATTTGCCCAGATTAAGTGTGTTGGTGTTTCATACCACCATGACAGTAGCACTACTATATGTATGAATCACTCTTACCCCTGAGAGCCTGACTGCATATCCCAGTGACAAGAGCTTCTATATACATGTCAGACAGGTTCTGGGAATAGGGTTCTCTCTTCCCAAGCCCCCCCCCTCTCTCAAACTTTCTTTCTCTCTCTCCTCTGTCTTTCTCTCAATTCAATAAAACATTTACAATAAACAAAAGTTCCAAAAGAATAAAGACATTTCAAATGTCATATTATGTATATATACAGTGTTGTAATGATGTGCAAATAGTTAAAGTATAAAATGGATAATAAATCAAATAAATATAGGTTGTTCTTCACTGGTTGCCCTTTTCTTGTGGCAACAGGTCACAAATATTGCTGCTGTGATGCACACTGCGGTATTTCACCCAGTAGATATGGGAGCTTGCTTATGGGGCTCTTCTCCAGGTTAATCCCTCTGTAGGTGATGGCTTTGTTATGGAAGGTTTGGGAATTGCTACCTTTTAGGTGGTTGTAGAATTTGTAGATCCACAAATCTCTTTTGTGGATTTTGATAATTAGCGGATATTGGCCTAATTCTGCTCTGCATGCATTATTTGGTGTTTATGTTCTACAATGAGGATATTTTTGCAAAATTCTGCATGCAGAGTCTCTATTTGGTGTTTGTCCCATTTTGTGAATTCTTGGTTGGTGAGTGGACCCCAGACCTCACAACCATAAAGGGCAATGGGTTCTATAAATATTTCAAGTATTTTTAGCCAGATCCTAAATAATGTTGAATTTTATGTTCCTTTTGACGGCATAAAATGCCCTTCTTGCCTTGTCTCTCAGATCGTTCACAGCTTTGTGGAAGTCACCTGTGGCACTGATGTTTAGGCCAAGGTATGTATTGTTTTTTGTGTGCTCCAGGGCAACGGTTTCTAGATGGAATTTGTTAGGGTGTGTAGGGTGAATACGTGGTCTGTCGTACGGTAATGTGGTAAAAAGCCAATTTGACATTTGCTCAGTACATTGATTTTGCTGAGGAAATGTACGAGTCTGCTGTTAATTATAATGCAGAGGTTTTCCCAAGGTTGCTGTTGGCATATCCCACGGTAATTATTGGTGTCAAATTTGTCTCCACTTTTGTGGATTGGGCTGATCAGTCCTTGGTTCCAAATATTGGGGAAGATGCCAGAGCTGAGGATGATGTTAAAGAGTTTAAGAATAGCCAATTGGAATTTGTGGTATGTATATTTTATCATTTCATTTAAGGATACCGTCAATACCACAGGCCTTTTTGTGTTGGAGGGTTTGTATTTTGTCCTGTAGTTCATTCAATGTAATTGGAGAATCCAGTGGGTTCTGGTAGTCTTTAATAGTTGATTCTAAGATTTGTATTTGATCATGTATATGTTTTTGCTGTTTGTTCTTTGTTACAGAGCCAAAAAGATTGGAGAAGTGGTTTATCCATAAATCTCAGTTTTGGATAGATAACTCTTTGTGTTGTTGTTTGTTTAGAGTTTTCCAATTTTCCCAGAAGTGATTAGATTCTATGGATTCTGACATGCTGTTCATTCTTTTTCCGCAGTGTATTTCTGTATTGTTTTAGTGATTCAACATAGTGAAGCCGTAGGCTCAGGTTTTCCGGGTCTCTATGTTTTTGGTTGGATAGGTTTCTCAATTTCTTTCTTAGGTTTTTGCATTCTTCATCAAACCATTGGTCATTGTTGCTCATTTTCTTAGGTTGTCTGCTTGAAATGTTTAGATTTGATAGCGAAGCTGAGAGGTCAAATATACTGTTTAGGTTTTCTACTGCCAAGTTTACATCTTCACTATTACAGTGAAACATTTTGTTGTGAAAAAAAACATTTTGCTGTGATCTGATAGGGGTGTCAGTGGACTGACTGTGAACACTCTAAGAGACTCTGGGTTGAGGTCAGTGATTTAGTAGTCTACAGTACTACTGCCAAGAGATGAGCTGTATGCGCACCTACCATAGGAATCCCCTCGAAGCCTACCATTGACTATGTACAGTTGAAGTCGGAAGTTCACATGCACTTAGGTTGGAGTCATTAAAACTCGTTTTTCAACCACTCCACAAATGTCTTGTTAACAAACTATAGTTTTGGCAAGTCGGTTAGGACATCTACTTTGTGCATGACACAAGTACTTTTTCCATTAATTGTTTACAGACAGATTATTTCACTTATAATTCACTGTATGACAATTCCAATTCTGACATTTCACGTTCTTAAAATAAAGTGGTGATCCTAATTGACCTAAGACAGGGAATTTTTGGGGGATTAAATGTCAGGAATTGTGAAAAACTGAGTTTAAATGTATTTGGCTAAGGTGTATGTAAACTTCCGACTTCCGACAGAGCTGCAGGAGTTGTGACCCATTTTGTTGGTTATATTGTCATTGTTGTGTCTAAGGGGGCATGTGGGGGAGGGAATGCTGTCACCTCCAGGTAGGTGTTTGTCCCACTGTGTGCTGAGGGTGTCAGGTTCTTGTCCAGTTCTGGCATTTAGGTCACCACAGACTAGTACATGTCCCTGGGCCTGGACATTGTTGATCTCCCCATCTAGGAAGGAGAAGCTGTCATCGTTAATGTATGGGGATTTTGGTAGCACATATGAGGACATTTTTCTCTGTTGAGATGTTTTCCTTGTGAATTTCTAGCCAGATGAAAAAGGTTCCTGTTTTGACTAATTTGATAGAGTGGGTTAGGTCTGCTTTATTCCAAATTAGCATACCCCCGGAGTCTCTTCCCTCTTTCACACCTGGTAGTTTGGTGGATGGGACTACCAGCTCTCTGTAACCTAGAGGGCAACCAGTGGGTCCATTTCCTTTATACCATGTTTCTTGTAGGATGACAATTTCTGTATTCCAATTTCTTTGATGAAGTCTGGGTTCCTGCTCTTTATGCCAAAGGCAGATGACCTCAGACCTTGTATATTCCAGGATGAGATTGTAAAATGTTGTGTTCCATAGTGTCTAGTGTTGTTTTTGTGTGGTTTAGGCCCGGACCATCACAGTAGGTGTGCGCAGAGGATGTTAAGCATCTGACACATACCTCCTAGGTCGCAGGATGGGGCTTGGGCGGGTGTAATAGTGGGGGTTGGGCCTATTGCTCTTCTCACGGCCTGGGCATATGTCCTGCTGTCATGTTGAGGTCCTTGCCGAAGGGGCATAGCTCTGATATGGGGGGGCTATATAGGGTTTGGCCAGGGTTTGCTTGGGGTGGTCTTAGCTGATTGGTGTGTTGCTGGTGATGCTGTGGTCTGGGTGTAGGTCCTCTTTTTATTTCACCTTTATTTAACCAGGTAAGCTAGTTGAGAACAAGTTCTCATTTAGAACTGCGACCTGCGACTGTGACCTCTTGGCATGGGTTCTCTCGGTGCAGGTCCTTAATTAAGAGGGGTTCTGGGAGGGTGTCTCCCTGGTCTGGGCGGGGTGTCCGTTGCTCTATTGCTCCTGGGGCTACGGTTGAGGGTGATGTCCTTCAGGGTCCCTCTCTTGCTATCCTCTCTCTCTCTTGCATTGCATGCTGGGAGTTTTTTGGAGTTTGAGTGTTTCGTGTGGAGGGCTCTGTCCTAACTTATTTTCTTGAGTCTCTTCTTGGTCTTTTCTTTACATTTTTATTTTCTATGGTGGAGGGTTAATGCACTGTTTGTTTTCAAAGTTCCACTGTTCTTTTCAAAGTTAGGGTGGAAGAGGACAGAATTTAGTTTCCAGGGGTTTGGAAGGTGTGGTGTGCGTGATATCTTCTCAGCCTAGCGCGGAGGAGACGCTGTTGTTAGGGCATGGATTCAGGTGTGTTCCTGAGAACGGAGTTAAGGTGGAGGAGGTTCTGTTCGCGGCGGTGAACAGGTAGGAGATGAATTTATACATTCCGCTTCCAGAATGAACAAAGCTGTGGTTGTTTTCATGAAAAGAGCAATTTTGGTATGTAGGCTCATTGCTAGTGGAATATTTGTTAGGGGTGTGTTGGTGCCAATTTCTTCTCTTTCTACCCCTTCGACCAGGGTGGTAGTTGCAAATTTGCCTCTGTTTATTATGGATGATCAAATCAGGAAATAGCTGAGTAGTTTTGCTAAGTTTGCTAGTGGTTTCCGTGTACTGTCAGCAGGTTTTCAGGCAGATGCCGTTAAGCATGTTGTTTCGTTCCGGAGGCAAGTGTTCATGTTTCTGAATAACAATGAGCAACAGCAAAATTTGCATTTTAATGTGAGGCATGGGGAGGGGCTCTATGCAGGGTTTGCAAGTACAGATAGTCTACGGAGTTTTGAGTGTGAGGATTTGGGGCATAAGAGCGTTGCGTGCCCACATAAAGGCCGTAGACAAGGTGAGGGTACAAGCGCCAGTTGGGGAAATCGAGGTCAACGTGCAGGGGGCAATGAAACGCAGGCAGCAGAGGCTGGGCCTAGTCATGCCAGGGATGGTGTGTAGATGAGGCTGGGACTAGTCAGGCTAGAAATGGTGGTGTAGCTGAGGCTGGGTCTAATCGCTACAGATGGTGGTGTAGATGAGGCTGGGTCTAGTCAGGCTACAGATGGTGGTGTAGCTGAGGCTGGATCTAATCGCTACAGATGGTGGTGTAGATGAGTCTGGGACTAGTCAGGCTACAGATGGTGGTGTAGATGAGGCTGGGTCTAGTCAGGCTACAGATGGTGGTGTAGATGAGGCTGGGTCTAGTCAGGCTACAGATGGTGGTGTAGATGAGGCTGGGCCAAGTCAGGTTATGGATGGTGGTGTAGATGAGGCTGGGTCTAGTCAGGTTATGCTAGTGGAGGAGGAGAGTATAGTAGGGAAGTGCAAGAGACTGGGGGGGAGGAGGAGGGTGTCAAGCGGAAAGGAAAAAGGGGGAGAAGAAAGGAGGCTGGGTGGTCAAAGGCACCAAGGAACCTTTGCCTGGTGCTGGGGGGAGGCCCTGGCCAGAGAGGAAGGGCAGGTGGTCAGCATGGGAGATGGAGATGAGGAGGAGGAAGGTGGGTCTGAGGAAAAGGATGAATAGGAGGATTTTTTTCCGGAGCTGACAGCCAGTCAAGCAGTACACAGTGATTTTTCTGATCCAAGAAAGTTTGTAAGATCAGTACAACATGCTATGAAAAATGAGGGGCATGGTGTCCTCTCACCCAGGAAACAGTTTAGGTTGAGAAAGTGAGTCACAACATTGAGTAAAGGTCTACCTTCAGACACTGTTTAGATGAAGAGTTTCTTTCTGGCACTGGGGCTTTTTGAGCTTGGCTATTGGTCACTTTCTTTGCTGGTTTTTCTCCCACTTCTTATGGAGACTCTTCGGGTAGGCTCGCTCAATATAAATGGTGCCAGAGAAGCGGGAAAGAGGAGTGTGTTGGGTGAATATGTAAAACTAAAAAAAGTACAGGTGTTGTTTCTTTGCTCAGGCAAAGTTAGCTATTTGGTTAACAAGGAGGAACAGGGTCAAAGGCTCGGGGATAACTATTATTTAATGGGATGGTCTCTGAGTGCCTTAGGGTGAAATTTGAGTTTTATAAAATGATAAAAAGTGTGGAGATGTTTCAGGAGATATGGTGTGTTGGGGGGTTTGTTTTTGTACCGTGGTGTAGAGGGCAAGGTGAGTATGGTGCATGTATGCAGTACTGCAGTACAGGAGATTTTTTGGTGTTTTGTTTTTAAGGGGGGGTGGGGGATTTTAATGAAATGAGAATGTTTCATTAAAGAAAGACAAAAAGTCAACGTCTCACTCTCCCCTCTCGCTCTCTCCCTCTCTCTCTATTTCTCCCCTCTCTCTTTCCACTGTCTCTCCACTCACTCTCTCTCTCCCGTCTCTCCACTCTCTCTCTCTCTCCCCCCTCTCTCTCTCTCTCCCCCCTCTCTCTCTCTCTCTCTCTCCTCTCTCTCTCCCTCCATCTCTCTCCCCTATCTCTTTCTCTCCCCCCTCTCTTTCTCTCCCCCCCTCTCTCTCTCTCTCTCTCTGTCTCTCTCATCAAAACATTGATGGTCTGACTTATTCTCTTGCCTATCAAGTGGAGCAGTAGGCGGAGGAGAAAAGGAGGAGAGGAGGGTGGACACGGGGCGTGCTGTAGAGTCATGACGACAGACGGACACTATTTCATGTACCATGTTCTTTTGTCTTTGACTGTATGTTTCTGCTAACTAGGCTTTGTCTGACTTTGGTATGACAAGGGTTGAAGATTCCAGGAAAGCATCAGACTGCCCCAGTTTGGTTTAGAGGAGTTTTGTATACCAAGCTGAGCCCTCAGTGTCTCTCTCTCTCTCACACACACACACACACACACACACACACACACACACACACACACACACACACACACACACACACACACACACACACACACACACACACAGACACAGACACAGACAGACAGACAGACAGACAGACAGACAGACAGACAGACAGACAGACAGACAGCAGGGCGTACTGGTTTTAACCCAGTTCCAGTTTTATCGGACCAAGGCCCTTTCCTGAGGGAACAGCCCAGTGGGAGAGAGAGAAGGAAAAGGAGAAGAAGGATGGAGGGATCGGAGAAAAGCGCAGACGGCGGTGTCATGGACCTTGTCGTGCACACAAAGCAAATTCTTTCAGACGATTGGTTTCCACGGTAACCGGGCAGAAAAAAAGCTAACCACGCAGCGCTAGCGTAAAAGAATGGCCATGGGAAGTGACCTCCCGCTGTATTCTGTGTGTCTCGTTTGTTCGCCCACCACCAAGGAAACTCACACATTCAAAGGATCTTAAGTTCTTTGGCCACACACAGCAATGGTGGGTTTCACATCGCAAAACGGAAGCATATGCAGAAAAGTACCTCATACCTACTGTAAAATATGGTGGTGGATATTCGATGTTAGAGGGCTATTTTCCTTCCACTGATCTTGGGCTCTTGTTGAGGTCAATGGCATCATGCACTTTACAGGAAACTTTTGGCCAAAACCTGATTGCCTCTGCCAGAAGACTGACACTTGGCCGCAAGTGAATCTTCCAGCAAGACAATAACGCCAACCAGCAAGACAATAACGCCAATAACGCCAACCTCTGAGCAATACACAAAGAAATGGTTAATTGACCCAAAGAAATCCACATTTGGCAATGGCCATCTCAGTCTCTGGACTTGAACCCCTTTGAAAACCTGTGGTGTTAATTGAAGAGGGCAATACATAAGCGCAGACAAAGATATCACATTACATTTTATTTGTCGTACACATATTTAGCAGATGTTATTACGGGTATAGTGAAATACTTGTGTTCCTAGCTCCAACAGTGCATTAATATCTAACAATACACAACAATACACACAAATCTAAAGTAAAAGAATGGAATTAAGAAATATAGAAATATTAGGACGAGCAATGTTGGAGTCCGGAGTATCAATATAAATATACAGTATATGGGTAAAGCAGTATGTAAACATTATTAAAATGAACAGTGTTCCATTACTAAAGTGACCAATGTCCCATGTCTATGTACATAGGGCAGCAGCCTCTAAGGTGCAGGGATGAGTAGCCGGGTGGTAGCCGGCAAGTGACAGTGACTAAGTTCAGAGCAGGGTACTGGGTGGAGGCCTGCTAATGATGGCTATCTAACAGTCTGCTGGCCTCAAAGCTGTTTTTCAGGCTCTCGGTCCCAGCTTTGATGCACCTGTACTGACCTCGCCTTCTGGATGATAGCGGGGTGAACAGGCTGTTGCTCGGGTGGCTGAGGTCCTTGATGATCTTCTTGGTCTTCCTGTGATGCTGGGTGCTGTAGGTGTCCTGGAGGGCAGGCAGTATGCTCCTGGTGATGAGTTGGGCTGACTGCACCACCCTCTGGAGAGTCTTACTGTTGCGGACGGTGCAGTTGCCGTACCAGGCCGTGATACAGCCTGACAGAATGCTCTCATATCAAGATCCCTCACAACGTGTTCTCCAATCTCATAAAACATTTTAGAAAAAGGCTCAGAGTCGTTATTCTCGCCAGGGGAGGGTGCTGGATTTTGAATACAGGGGTGCCAATCATTTTGACCCCTCTCCTTTTTAGATTTTTTTATCACTCATTAAACAAAATGTCTTTCTCTGAGCAATTGTATTAGTATACAATTATATCATGTTCAATTTCAAAGATTTTAAAGAGTTACAGTTCATATAAGGAAATCAGTTAATTGAAATAAATTCATTAGGCCCTAATCCATGGAATTCACATGACTGAGAATACAGATATACATCTGTTGTTCACAGATACCAACAAAAAAAAGTAGGGGCATGGATGAGCAAACCTGTCAATGTCTGGTGTGACCAACATTTGCCTCATGCAGCATGACACATCTCCTTCACATAGAGTTGATCAGGCTGCTTACTGCGGCCTGTGGAATGTTGTCCCACTCCTCTTCAGTGGCTGTGTGAAGTTGCTGGATATTGGTGAGAACTGGAACACGTCGTCGTACACATCGATCCAGAGCATCCCAAACATGCTCAATGGGTGACATGTTTTGTGAGTATGCAGGCCATGGAAGAACTGGGACTTTTTCAGCTTCCAGGAGTTGTGTACAGATCCTTGCGAGATAGGGCCTTGAATTATCATGCTGAAACAGGAGGTGATGGTGGCGGATGAATGGCACGACATTGGGCTTCAGGATCTCGTCACGGTATCTCTGTGCATTCAAATTGCCATTGATAAAATGCAATTGTGTTCGTTGTCCGTAGCTTATGCCTGCCCATACCATAACCCCACCACCGCCATGGGGCACTCTGTTCACAACGTTGCAAACTGCTCGCCCACATGACGCCACGGATTCATCCACTTAACCAGCGTACCAGTGGCCATCGAAGGTGAGCATTTGCCCATTAAAGTTGATTACGATGCCGAACTGCAGTCAGGTCAAGACACTGGATAGGACGACTAGCACAAGGATGAGCTTCCCTGACAGTTTGTGCAGAAATTCTTCGGTTGTGCCAACCCACAGTTTCATCAGCTGTCCGAGTGGCTCGTCTCAGGCCATCCCACAGGTGAAGAAGCCAGATGTGGAGATCCTGGGATGGCGTGGATACGTGGTCTGTGGTTGTGAGGCCGGTTGTACGTACTGCCACATTCTCTAAAACGACGTTGGAGGCGGCTTATAGTAGAGAAATTAAAATGCAATTCTCTGGCAACAGCTCTGGTGGACATTCCTGCAGTCAACATGTCAATTGCACACTCCCTCATCACTTTGTGAAGATCATGCTGTTTAATTAGATTCTTGATATGCCACACCTGTCAGGTGGATGGATTATCTTGGCAAATGCCCACTAACAGGGTTGCACAAAATTTGAGAGAAATACGTTTTTTTGTGTGTATGGAACATTTCTGGGATCTTTTATTTCAGCTCATGAAACAAGGGACCAACTCTTTACATGTTGCGCTTATATTTTTGTTCAGTCTATTTATTTTATACCGTCTTTTTTGCTCATCTTTATCAAGCGAGGCCAATAATTTTGGACCTGACTGTATATATTTATGATATATGATATTGAAGTAAATGGAGGGGCGGGGATGTGAACCCAGGTCGCTGGCGTGAAAGGCACCCTACGCATCGCACCAATAGGATTAAGCCACTTGGTGGGAATTGTAATGTGGCTCATATAGTATCTCTATAATATTGTTGTATCTCCTCTCCCAGGTACCCCTGAGCCCAGAGTGCATGCGTGCCATCATGAAGATGACCTACTGTCCCCACTGCCGTGGAGTGGCCACTGCCAGGCCCTGTGCCAACTACTGTGCCAACGTACTGAAGGGCTGCCTCGCTAACCAGGCCGACCTGGACACAGAGTGGAGGAACTTGGCTGGTGAGACACATACACACACACACACCCTAATTTCACACACACACGCACACATTTGCACACTAATTTCATTTTAATTCCTACAGTGACTTCAGAAAGTATTCACACCCTTTGACTTTTTCCACATTTTGTTGTGTTACAGCCTGAATTGAATGTGTCACTGTGAGATTTTGTGTCACTGTGAGATTTTGTGTCACTGGCCTACACACAGTAACCCATAATGTCAATATGAAATTATGTTTTTTGATTATTTTTTTAAATTAATAAAAAAATGAAAAGCTGAAATGTCTTACAGTAAGTCAATAAGTATTCAACCCCTTGGCTATGGCAAGCCTAAATAAGTTCAGGAGTAAAAATGAGCTTACAGGTCACATAATAAGTTGCATGGACAATATTCGTGTTTAACATGATTTTTGAATGACTACCTCATCTCTGTACCCCACACATACAATTATCTGTAAGGTCCCTCAGTTGTGCAGTGAATTTCAACACAGATTCAATCACAAAGACGGGCACCTATTGGTAGATGGGGGGGGGGGGAGCAGACATTGAATGTCACTTTAAGCATTGTGAAGTTATTAATTACACTTTGGATGGTGTATCAATACACCCAGTCACTACAAATATACAGGTGTCCTTCCTAACTGATGCCTTAGAGGAAGGAAACCACTCAAAGAAATGAACTTTTTGTCCTGAATACAAAGCTGTTTGGGGAAAATACAATACAACACATCACTGAGAAGCACTCTTCATATTTTCAAGCATGGTGGTGGCTGCATCATGTTATGGGTATGTTTGTGATTGGCAAGGACTAGGGAGTATTTTAGGATAGAGCTATAGATAAAGCACATAATCTATAGTTATAGATAAAGCACATGCAAAATTCTATAGGAAAACCTGTTTCAATCTGCTTTCCAACAGACACTGGAAGACAAATTCACCTTTCAGCAGGAGAATAACCTAAAACACAAGGCAAATATATACTGGAGTTGCTTACCAAGTTCCTGAGTGGCCAAGATACAGTTTAGATTTAAATCGGCTTGAAAATCTATGGCAAGACTTGAAAATGGCTGTCTAGCAACAACCAACTTGACAGAGCTTGAAGAATAATGTGCAAATATTGTACAATCCAGGGGTGCGAAGCTCTCCGAGACTTACCCTTGAAAGACTCATAGCTCTAATCGCTGCCAAAGGTGATTCTCACACGTCAGCGGTGTTAATACGTATGTAATAATTATGTTCATTTTCAATATATTTGCAAAACAATTCTAAAACATGTTTTCACTTTGTCATCATGGGATATTGTGGGAAGATGGGTGAGAAAAAAATAATAAATTTAATCCATTTTGAATTCAGGCTGTAACACAACAAAATGTGAAATAAGTCAAGGGGTATGAATACTTTCTGAAGGCACTGTATAAGCATGTATTCACATTTAAAATATTGCATCCCCCCTCTCTCTCTGCAGATGCCATGCTGCAGGTCTCTAACAGGTTTGAGGGTGTGTCCAGCGTGGATGTGGTGTTCCTCTCTCTCCCCACACACATCTCAGAGGCTATCACCACCATGATGGACAACATAGACACGTTTAACAACAAGGTCAGAACAGCAGTCAGCACACACACACACACACACACACACACACACACACAAGCACACATACTGATGTACTTACCCATGCACGCATGCACGCAAACACATGTGCCACACACACACACAGACACAGACACACACACACACACACACACACACACACACACACACACACACACACACACACACACACACACACACACACACACACACACACACACACACACACACACACACACACACACACACACACAGAGATATGCTACCGCCAGTTCACACATTCAAGTATTATTACCGATCACTGACACAGTGTTGATCAGGGCTCATAACACATATTTATAACCTGATGTTGGTCCCTGTACTGGTTTAATGTAATAATGTTCCACATACCAGGGGCCATTTGTAAATCGTGCATATGCACAGGATATACCCCAAAATGTGCGTGCGCCAGTTCTCACGCAAATGTTGTCATTTATAAAAGTCTTAACTCGACGTGGGAATGTGCTTAGCTTCCCGTAAACTTTAGGCCATGCGTGCACACAGTTTATAATGCTTGAACTATTGTATTGCAACCAGGCAAGTAGCCTAGTATTTTGTGCAAATGGGGGATATGATGACATGCTTACCCCCCCCCCCCCCCCCAAAAAAAAAACAGGTAAATAGAATAACAAGATGCAATCATTTGCTGTTAGTGAGAAGAGCGAAGATTTAAAAAAAAATTGTATCTTTGCATTCTAAAATAGTTAGAAATAGGCATCTATTTCCTATTTAATTTCCATGATAATTGCAGAATAAATTCCTAATATTTTCTGACTGTGATGGTTTCATACTCTTGGTTGTTATTGACCTATAAGATACTTTATCTTATAGGTCAACAACATCCAATCTCTTATTTAACTGGACCCACTTTAAAGTAGTAAATATTGTAGATCAACTATATTGTATTCAAGTATTTTGCTCTATGGTAGAACAGACGGTTCACCTTTTCTATTTACTTTTTTTTAGGATACTGTACGTCTGAATAGCCTACTGTAATTTCAAATGTCTCAAATAAACAATATAAACACAATACATATTTTCATAACCATTGCAGAATAAATTCCTCACCACCTTTTCTGGCCATGATGAGTTTTTATTCCCGAAGAAGCTTTACCATCTAACAAATTACGATGTACATCTCTCATTTAAGTTTGCCTATTATTTTTGCTCTATGCATCCGAAAGGGAGGGCAGGTTTATAATATAGAACAATCTACAGGAGAATTGAACAGATGAACAGACAGTTGATATTTCGTTTGCTACCACTGCTACTGTGTTTTAGTTTTATTTGTAGACATACTTTACAATGTTTCAGAATTCAATGGCAGTGCAGACTTTTTAGGTTAGGGGATAAGTAAATGCAATACAATATTGAATTCAAACAATCTATTTACA
The DNA here is from genome assembly GCF_045679555.1 of Salvelinus alpinus. Classification (NCBI taxonomy): domain Eukaryota; kingdom Metazoa; phylum Chordata; class Actinopteri; order Salmoniformes; family Salmonidae; genus Salvelinus; species Salvelinus alpinus. The sequence goes on from NC_092115.1 coordinate 20,091,932, forward strand.
GGTCGACAACAATTTGTAATTGTTGTTTTCTTACACAAACGTTCAAATACAGAAAATATCATTCTAAAGTTGAAAACATTCTGCCAACACCTCCAGAGACATTTAATCAAGTTTGCCATTGCTATTTCCTTAAGAAACTGCCTCGGCCTAATTCCAATACTTCCAAAGAATACATCAAATAGGGGTGTTATTGTCACCATAAAAGGTGGATGATGGGCATTTTTTAGGCACAGTTTTAATGCTCGTTCACGTGCACACAGTTTCAGGACGGGTCTGATTTATAATGGGAAACATGCCTGCGCTCAGTTTATAAATCTCAATATTTTATTTTTGTACGTGCGCAGTCTTTTCAGAAATTGTGCGCGCAGCTATATAGTGTGAAATGTACACAACTGTTAGAAATGAGGCCCCTGAAGAAGGACTGATAACACAGCCTCAAAGCCAACCATTAACTTCTCCTTTTAATGGTGAAGAGCACCACTTTAATGTGCCCTTTAAAAAGCGTAAGGAGCCATGAAATCTTAATTTTTTGTTTAGTGAAAGTGGAAAAGTATGCAAATAGCGTTGGGGAACAAAGGCTTCTCTGTGCTGTACTGGTGTCGAGGCCAAAGCTGGCCTGGAGCTCTGCAACAACCTGCAAACCAGACTTCACAACACTAGCCACACTAGCCACGCTTTGCCCCTTAGGTACTGATCTAGGATCAGATTACTTTACCATAAAGTGAAACTGAACTGAGATCAGCTTCACCTGATCCATTATTGACAGTCTTCTATGACGTATAGGCCTAGTCCTACCAGGTTTAGGAAGTCAGATTTAGTCATAAACTGTTTCAACATGCAACTACTGCTAATGGAGCTTCTGTGGTTTCATTACTTTTCACAGAGTTACAGTTGAATGTTAACATTTAGAATTGGGAATTGGACAAATATGTTCCAGATCTGTGGGTAGGGGCACCTTCTACCTTAGGTTGGTACAACAGGGCGCAAGTGGGAAACATGCGGTGTGTGTGTGTAACAGGTGTGTTTTATAGAAAAGGTATTCATGCAGGAGAGGTAGATAGTTACAACACCTCAGAGCTATCCAAAACAGGTTAAACAAGATGGTAGTGTCTTTGTCTCATACATTACATCTAGGTAATTGGTATCCCTGAAGGAGCATGGGACGTTTGTGTTCTTGGCATTGAAATGATCCTAGAATATTCAATTACTATATGTTACCTACAGTGCATTCAGAAAGTATTCAGACCATCCTGTCTCGGAGCTCTATGGACAATTCCTTCGACCTCATGGCTTGGTTTTTGCTGTGACATGCACTGTCAACTTTTATAGACAGTTGTGTGCCTTTCCAAATCATATCCAATTCAATTTAACACAGATGGACTCCAATCAAGTTGTAGAAACATCTCAAAGATGATCAATGGAAACAGGATGCACCTGAGCTCAATTTCGAGTCTCAAAGCAAAGGGTCTGAATACTTATGTAAATAAGGTTTTTTATTTTGAATACATTTGCAAACATTCTAAAAACCTTTTTTTGCTTTGTCATTATGGGGTATTGTGTGTACATTTCTGAGGATTTTTATTTATTTAATCCATTTTAGAATTGGGGAGGCAGGTAGCCTAGTGGTTAGGGCCAGTAACCGAAAGGTTGCTAGATCGAATCCCCGAGCTGACAAGGTAAAAATCTGTCGTTCTGCCCTTGAACAAGGCAGTTAACCCACTGTTCCTAGGCCGTCATTGTAAATAAGAATTTGTTCTTAACTGACTTGCCTAGTTAAATAAAGGTTAAATAAAAAAAAATAAGGCTATAACATAACAAAATTTGGAAAAAGTCAAGGGGTCTGAATACTTTCCGAAGGCACTGTATGTAATATCTGAGTCCTCTGGCATTGTAAGTAGTGCAAACTAAGTGTTGTCTAAGTCATGTGACATGTCAAGGAGATCACACAATGCCATATTGTTTCGTCATGTATAAGGTGGCTCACCAAACTCCTTCAAATGGAGCATGTGACTTTACCAATGCATACAGTAAGTACTGAGTTTAGAGTTTTCTATTAAGAATGGAAGTTGAGGTTTAACCCTCTCAATAGGGATTATATACGGTAGTAAATTATCAATTTACAGTACAGGAAAGTAGGAGTTTATTGGGCAAAGTTTCATTACAATGCAAGGTTGCATTTTCAGCAACTAGTTTTCAGATGTGATAGGGCATACAAACTGTCATGAATTACAAAGGGAAACCCAGTCACCAGCTGCCCAGTGACGCAAGCCTACCAGATGAGCTAAATGCCTTCTACCCTCGCTCTCCGTAGCCGATGTGAGTAATACCTTTAAACATGTTAACATTCACAAGGCCGCAGGGCCAGACGGATTACCAGGATACCTACTCTTCACTGACCCAGTCTGTAAAACCTACATGTTTCAAGCAGACCACCATAGTCCCTGTGCCTAAGAACACCAAGTTAACCTGTCTAAATTTATCACCCCGTAGCCCTCACATTTGTAGCCATGAAATGCTTTGAAAGGCTGGTCATTGCTCACATTAACACCATCATCCCAGATCCACTCCAATAGACCCACTCCAATTCGCATACTGACCCAACAGATCCACAGATTACGCACTCTCTATTGCAGTCCACACTGCCCTCTCCCACCTGGCCAAGAGGAGCACCTATGTGAGAATGATGTTCATTGACTACAGCTCAGAATTCAACACCATAGTCCCGAAAGCTCATTACTAAGTTAAGGACCCTGGGCCGTCTCCAGTTGGTGAGGTTAGGCAACAACACATCATCCATGCTGACCCTCAACACGGGGGCTCCTCAGGGGTGCGTGCTTAGTCCCCTCCAATACTCCCTGTTCACCAATGACTGCGTGGCCCCACACGACTCCAACACCATCATTTAGTTTACTGACGACACAACAGTGGTAGGACTGATCACTGACGCTGATGAGACAGCCTATAGGGAGGTCAGAGACTTGGCAGTGTGGTACCAGGACAACAACCTCTCTCTCAACGTCGTCAAGACAAAGGAGCTGATCATGGACTTCAGGAAATGGAGGGCTGAGCATGCCCCCATTCACATCGACAGGGCAGTAGTGGAGCGGGTCGAGAGCTTAAAGTTCCTTGGTGTCCACATCACTAAGGATATATCATGGCCCATACACACGAACACAATCGTGAAGAGGGCACGACAATTCCTCTTTCCCCTCAGGAGGCTGAAAATATTTGGCATTGGCCCTCAGATCCTCAAAAAGTTCTACAGCTGCACCATTGAGAGCATCTTGACTGGCTGCATCACCGCTTGGTATGACAAACTGCTTGGCATCTGACCGCAAGGTGCTACAGAGGGTAGTGCGTACGACCCAGTACATCACTGGGGCCGAGCTCCCTGCCATCCAGGTCCTTTATACCAGGTGGTGTCAGAGGAAGGCCCCTTAAATTGTGGTACCAATTCACCAAGCGATACCGATGCATAAGGCTGTGGCGGTCATGAAATTTCTTCAGCCGGTGATTGTCAAGCAAATAACTGATTGTCTCACGGTAATTGACCTTAAATTAACATAAACACATTTAGCATCTCCTGGCTTCCACGCAAAGCCTACAAGCCAATGATCCAGACCTCTGGAACATCTACATTTTAAAAAGTTAAATAAATCCATGTAGTATAGCCTACACCATCACAATAAATCCATTATTTATTTTAGGCAGGTCTAAAGAAACATGATATGAAGAAAATGTAGTCTATTTCAGAAGAACAGAATAGCATACTCTGAGTTGTCCTAATGTTAGGTCCTGATTTGGCTATGCCATATGTAATATGTTTCAGGAAACTAGGCGTATGTTGCGGGTCACTACTTCACACAAGAGCCATTTGAATATAATCTAGAATTTTTTTATAAAAAAAGGCAAAAATGTCTTCTGGAACATGTGAACTTTCATGTGCCTTAATAACAAACATGTATGCCATCTGTAAATACAAATAAAATTGGTAAATTACGAGCCTAGTTGGTTTAGCCACAGAAAAAGTAAAACAACCTTTCCGCTAGCCATGATTGGCCGAGATAATGAGTGGGCTGGACATGCAGAAAGATGAGTTCGGATTGGTCTGCCATATAGCACCCTTCTGTCTATTTGAGCTGGTTAGTATGTGTAGGTAATCCTGTTTAACGCAGCTTTAAAAAAAAATACATTGCTTAGTAGAACTGCATAAGTGTTGCTCTCCACTTTCTGGAGGACCGAGTTTTGAAATCAGTGGAATTAGAGTATGATAGCTAAGGAGATGGTGAAAACATCTGGATTACATCTTCAAACTAAGGGCAACCATGGCATCCGTGACAGGGAGAAGCGTCCAACCATGATGTATACGGGTAAGATAGTCTAACTAGCTACATTTTCAGATATTACACATTTCTAATTTTGACAGTCATTTTCATTTCAAGTTAGTGTACTGTTAGCTAGCTGGCTCGCTAGCTAATGTTATGTGTATGATCTTTTTATTCGTATCTCAGAGCCATTTGCTTTGCTTGTTATAGCCTAATGTTAGCTAGCTCACATTGAACCTGGTTGGTTAGCTACCTGCAGATTCATGCAGGATAGTAACGTCATGAGTTGTGATTATGGTTCATTGTTTAGCTAGCTAGCTACATGTCAACAAAAGACTCCACTATGCAAGTGACCATTTTAATAGAATGACACTGCGACAACTGTTAGCCAGTTAGCTTGGGTGCTTGACTGCTGTTGTTCAGACAGAATGCTCAGATCAACCCTTAAAAACCTCTTAAGGATCGGAAATCTAACTGCCTCTAGCACAGGACCTGAAGCAAGGATAAGCATATTCTTGAGCCCATTTGTATGGAAACACTTTGAAGTTTGTGAAATTAATGTTGGAGAATATAACACATTAGATCTGGTAAAAGATAATACAATAAAAAAACATGCATTTTCTATTAGTTTTTTTTGTTCCATCACAGGAGTTTAGGCACAATTGAGATTTTGGCCACTAGATGGAAACAGTGTATGTGCAAAGTTTCAGACTGATCCAATGAAGCATTGTATTACTGCACAGGGGTTCAAACTGTAAAACCCAGTTCCTACATTTGAATATAAATGTTTATTTTATCAAACAAAACTGTGCTACATTTTATCTCTGGGACCCTCAGGATGACAAATCAGAGCAAGATTACTGAATATAAGTACATTATTTACCTTCAGAGGTGAATGTACTGTATCAAACCAGTTGCCGTGAAAAGTTTGTTGTGCACTCTCCTCAAACAATAGGATGCTATTTTTGTCACTGTAATAGCTACTATAAATTGGACACTTGTTAGATTAACAAGAATTTAAGCTTTCTGCCCATATAAGACATGTCCAGGAAAGTTGGCTTTTACTGTCATCATTCTAGTCACGTTAGCAACAACCGTCCCGGTATAGGGACACTGATTCCGTCGAGGCTAACCTTTTAGCACCACCTGCTGCGCTAACCAAAATACAGGGGGTGGTCCGCCCAGGTCTTACCTAGTGTGCATAGACAGTAAATACTACGGGTTATGTATGCCCGCAGGCCTCTTGCCTAAACACTCCCTAGGTGCCTTCCCCTTCCAACCTGGGAACAAATGAAACAGAATAATACAAACGTAAGTAAACAATCAAAACACTGCGTCCTATGGGCACACACATACCTCAGATCAGCGGCTACAAAATACTTAACAAAAAGGTGTCTCTGAGCAACAACCAACACAGGACATATCAATCAGCTCTCTCTCTGCAACAACCAACATAGGACATACCAAAAATCTATCTCCTAACAGCAACCAACACAGGACACACTAATCATCTCTCTTCTGAGCAACAGAACACTGGCTTATATAGCTGGAGAAGGAGTCTGTAATGGGATACAGCTGTATCCTTTGACGAGAGGGCGGGGTCAGCTCCAATTAGCAATGGGGCCGACCAATCAGCTGCTTGGGGGAATTTCAGGAAGCCATCCTGAAATACACACATACTAACAAAACCACAACATAGAAACTGGGGAATGTAACAGCTTAATAAAATAGAAAGGATATTTTCTCCAAACGATTTGAGGGAGTGCTGATATTTTGTGTTGAGTGGTTAACAAAGAAACAGGTACTCCTATATGCTTAAGTTAGTTATTTATGTAACTTTAGTTGTGATACAAATGTTGGGCTGTATGTTTAGATTTTCAATACATTTTAAGGCTGCATGATGCAACTCTAATGATGATTTGAGAAAAGTGAACTCTGCTTTCTTTTTTGAGCAGGCTGTAAACACTTCATCAGTCTCTCAGTCACAATTTCACAAGTACTTGATAATACCTCGAATTTCCCGGCGGCATGCTCCAAAGCACCTCTCACTCAAATTGCTCTCCGTCATGTGATCGGTTCTTTTTCATAGGCTACAAGTGAAGACATCCGGGACGCCCGCGTCCTTATTCAATTCGGAGGCACATATTCAAGATATTTGAAGAACTGTCCACATTTACTTTTCGTCAGCCAACAAGATGAGCCGGCCTAAGAAACAGCAAAGCACTAGCCTATGTCAATCTACTATCCCCATAGTACAAGAGTTGACTTATTCTGTTCTGTGTGAGAAATTAATATTCCAAACATAGCCTGGGACAGTTGTGGGTTGGGATAGATCACAAATTAATACAACCACTAACCTGAGTGGCGCAGCGGTCTAATGCACTGCATCGCAGTGCTTGAGGCATCACTATAGACCTGGGTTCGATCCCAGGCTGTGTCACATCCGGCCGTGAACGTGAACGGGAGTACCATAGGGCGGCGCACAATTGGCCCAGCGTCGTCCGGGTTAGGGAAGGGTTTGGCTGGGGGGGGGGCTTTAGTTGGCTCATCGCGCTCTAGCGACTCCTTGTGGCGGGCCGGGCAGGCTGACTTAGGTCGTCAGTTGAATGGTGTTTCCTCCGACACATTGGTCCGGCTGGCTTCCGGGTTAAGTGGATCGGTGTTAAGGAGCGCGGTTTGGCGGGTCATGTTTCAAAGGACGCATGACTCGACCTTCCCCTCTCCCAAGCCCGTTGGGGAGTTGCAGTGATGAGACAAGATTGTAATTGGATATGATGAAATTCGGGAGAAAAAGGGGGATAATTTAAAAAATATATATATATACTGTATATATACAGTACCAGTCAAAGATTTTGACACACCTACTCATTCCAGGGTTTTTCTTTATTTTTACTATTTTCTACATTGTAGATTAATAGAGAAGACATCAAAACTATGAAACAACACATATGGAGTCATGTAGTAACCAATATATGTTATATTTGAGATTCTTCAAAGTATCCACCCTTTGCCTTGATGACAGCTTTGCACCCTCTTGGCATTCTCTCAACCAGCTTCATGAGGTAGTCATCTGGAATGTAATTCAATTAACAGGTGTGCCTTGTAAAAAGTTAATTTGTGGAATTTCTTTCCTTAATGCGTTTGAGCCAATCAGTTGTGTTGTGACAAGGTAGGGGTGGTATACAGAAGATAGCCCTATTTGGTAAAATACCAAGTCCATATTATGGCAAGAAAAGCTCAAATAAGCAAAGAGAAACGACAGTCCATCATTACTTTAATACATGAAGGTCAGTCAATACGGAAAATATCAAGAAGTTTGAACGTTGCTTCAAGTGCAGTCGCAAAAACCATCAAGCGCTATGATGAAACTGGCTCTCATGAGGACCGCCACAGGAAAGGATGATCCAGAGTTACCTCTGCTGCAGAGGATAAGTTCAATAGTGTTAACTGCACCTCAGATTGCAGCCCAAATAAATGCTTCACTGAGTTCAAGTAACAGACACATCTCAACATCAACTGTTCAGAGGAGACTGTGTGAATCAGGCGTTCATGGTCAAATTGCTGCAAAGAAACCACTACTAAAGGACACCAATAAAAAGAAGAGACTTGCTTGGGCCAAGAAACACGAGCAATGGACATTAGACTGGTGGAAATCTGTCCTTTGGTCTGATGAGTCCACATTTGAGATTGTTGGTTCCAACCGCCATGTCTTTGTTAGACACAGAGTAGGTAAACGGATGATCTCCGCATGTGTGGTTCCCATCTTGAAGCATGGAGGAGGAGGTGTGATGGTACAGTGGTGAAATTGTCAGTGATTTATTTAGAATTCAAGTGTTTTGATTCTACATGATGCCATATGTGTTATTTCATAGTTTCGATGTCTTCACTATTATTCTACAATGTAGAAAATAGTCAAAATAAAGATAAAGGTCTGTCCAAACGTTTGACTGGTATATAATAATACATCAGAACAGATCACAACATTTAGTTAATGTTGATAAACTATTAGGCTATTTCTTCACATTATAAGCGCAGCAATGTACACATGGCTGTAGGCTATAAGTGCAAATGTTCCATTAGCGGGAAAACACCATTCTCAAAAGTAACTCAAATGCGATTATGCATGTAATGCTTTTATTATAAAGGTGCATTTTTATGATGAAATTTATCTTCCCCAAACTTGAAATGTGCTGCGTACTGGTATACATACGTACGTGCTGTTAATGTATGCCAGTTATGCTCTACACGCGTTGTAAAACGGATTAATGTACTTAATTTTAAGAAGTTATTTGCTTCACAGAGTTCAAGTAACAGACACATTTGGCCACTTTAGTTGTGATACAAACCTTATCAAAACATATAGGCCAGGCTACATGAGGTATGTGACTATGATTTGAAAAAGTATTTTAAAAAGGCATGTGTTTCTTGCCTTTCTGCAAACCATCTGGGCATCATTGACAAGTGATAATATATCATTCACAAATGATAGGCTAATACTGTAACCCATCTTGATTTAATCTTGTCTTTACATATACTAAATAATATATGTATGACATTTATTTTGATTTAGAATAGGACCATTATCATGCACCTGTCTCGAAACAGTGCAGGGGAAAATAATACATGTCATCTATGCACTTAAATAGCGAATGAAGGATTATTTTCCAGTATTTCATGTTCATGCCAGCCAGGTAGGCTATACTCCTGTTGTAAAGAGAAGCAATGTGCTTAATATTTGGAAAGTTGAGACATAAATATAGTAGACCTAGCCAATAGAAAGCTGATGGGATGCTCCTCTTTTTAATAGAGGCCATCACTGTTATCTCACGCAATTACATAGCCTATAGAAATGTTGCGCAACATGAGCTCATGGGCTTTCATGAAGTGTTTGATTAGATTTTTGATTACATTTGCATTGAGTTATTAGAGGGACAATAGAGTGCTGAGTACCAGGCAGTTAGCAAGTTTGGTAGGCTACTAATGACCATCAGCATCATCAGAGCTTGGAGAAGCCTAATTACCATGACTAAACGGTCACGTGGAATTTGACTGCCATCATGACTCGTGACTGCCAGCGTGGCGGTAATACGGTCACCGTAACAGCCCTACCAATGCACCAAGTCTGGAACCAACAGGACCCTGAACATCTTCTTCCCCCAAGACTGCTAAATAGTTAGTTAAATCTGCATTGAGCCTTTTTGCACTCAACTTTTTTTGACTCATCACATACGCTGCTGCTATTGTTTATCTATCCTGTTGACTTGGTACTTTATTCCTAGTTATATAGACATACTGTATCTACCTCAATTACCTCGTACCCCTGCACATCAACTCGGTACTGGTACCCTGTGTATATAGCCACGTTATCATTACTCATTGTGTATTTATGACTTTTATTACGTGTTATTACTTTTCTATTATTTCTATATTTTCTTTCGCTCTGCATTGTTTTTATTTTTTATATTAGAATTATAATTAAAAAAATACATGTATTTTTTATTTTACTCCTTTTTTGCGACAATTTCATGATATCCAATTAGTAGTTATAGTCTTGTCCAGTCGCTGCAACTCCGTACGGGAGAGGCGAATGTCGAGAGCCCTCCGATACACGACCCCGGCAAGCCGCACTGCTTCTTGACACACTATGCGCTTAAGCCAGCTGCACCAATGTGTCGGTGGAAACACCGTACGACTGATGACCGAAGTCAGCGTGAACGCGCACGGCCGCCACAAGGATTCACTAGAGCTCGATGGGACAAGGACATCCCAGCCGACCAAACCGTCCCCGAACCCGGACGATGTTGGGCCAATTGTGCGCCACCTCAAATTAAATTCAACTTTATTTGTCACATGCGCTGAATACAACAAGTGTAGACCTTACCGTGAAATGCTTACTTACAAGCCCTTAACCAACAGTGCAGTTCAAGAAGAGTTAAGAAAATATTTACCAAAGAAACAAAAGTAAAAAATCATAAAAAAATCACACAATTAAATAAGGCTATATACAGGTGGTACCGATACCGAGTCAGTGTGCGGGGTACAGGTTAGTTGAGGTAATTTGTACACATAGGTATGGTGAAGTGACTACGCTTAGATAATAAACAGCGAGTAGCAGCAGTGTACAAAATAAATGGAGGGGGAGGGGGGTCAATGTAAATAGTCTGGTGGCCATTTGATTAGTTGTTCAGCAGTCTTATGGCTTGGGAGTAGAAGCTGTTAAGGAGCTTTTGGTCCTAGACTTGGTGCTCTGGTACCGCTTGCCGTGCGGTAGCAGAGAAAGCAGTCTATGACTTGGGTGACTGGAGTCTCTGACAATTTTATGGGCTTTCCTCTGACACCACCTATTACATTGGTCCTGGGTGGCAGGAAGATTGGCTCCAGTGATGTACTGGGCCATACGCACTACCCTCTGTAGCGCCTTACGGTCAGATACCGAGCAGTTGCCATACCAGGTGGTGATGCAACCTGTCAGGATGCTCTCGATGGTGCAGCTGTAGAATTATGTGTCGAATAAAGTTAAATATGGTTTGTGGTAGTTGTTCATCCGATTGGGCAAGAGATTTAGTTTGAAATCTTCAAGACTCATATAAACCCCATGGAGAGTAGCTGCTAATGGTGATCCTAATAAAATACAAAATACCAAAATTAAGGTATTATTTTACGGATTGTCTCAAGAGTTGTAGCTTTTGCCCCTAAATAAATGCCTCTCAACTGAATCATTTGGTCACTTCCGCCCTCTAACTCCCCCTCTCTCTATTCTCAGGTGTTCCAGGCATGTGGGAATCCGAGGGAGGGAGGAACCAGCAGCACCGGGTTGGAGGAGGTGAAGAGGAGGGGGAAGGTTACAGTGGAGGAGAGCCCAACCTCTGGGGCTAGGCTGGAGAAACTGGTCAGTGTTACTGTCCTCTCTCTCTCTCTCTCTCTCTCTCTCTCTCTCTCTCTCTCTCTCTCTCTCTCTCTCTCTCTCTCTCTCTCTCTCTCTCTCTCTCTCTCTCTCTCTCTCTCTCTCTCTCTCTCTCTCTCTCTCTCTCTCTCTCTCTCTCTCTCTCTCTCTCTCTATATATATATATATATATATATATATATATATATATATATATATATATATATATATATATATATATATGATACGGTTTCTGTTTAGTCGTGTAATGCTACAGTCAAGAATGCAATGAGTCAGATGAATATGAAATGTGAGGAAATGGAAACAGCCATTGTCTACCAAAAATGAACACACTGTTGTTGTTTGTTTATTGCTCATACAAAATCTATTTGCAGAAAGCGTGAATGCTTGAACAAACATGATATTGAATAGCTTTTGATAGTAGTTTCCAGTACACAGGACCGAAACAGGGAGGGACTACCTGAACTGGTCCAATAAGAAATGCTTGTTTTCGTTTTCCATTGCAAAACGCCCCCAGGTGTCTGATGTGTCAAGGAGGCTGAGGGACATGCAGCCCTACTGGGTCTCGTTACCCAGCACCCTCTGCAGTGACAGGGTGGCCACTAGGGCCCAAGCAGACAAGTGCTGGAACGGCATGGCCCGTGCCAGGTAGGACCCCTAAACCACGTCTGTGTGTGTGTTCATGCTCGCATGCATACATATTTGTGTGGGTGCCTCTGCATGTGTGGATCATGCATGTGTGAGTATGTGTGTGTATTTGAGTTCTCCCAAGTCATCCTCTCTCCTTGTCTCCAAGGTACCTTCCAGAGGTGATGGGTGACGGCCTGGCTAGTCAGATCAACAACCCTGAGGTAGAGATCGACATCACCAAGCCAGACATGACTATACGCCAACAGATCATGCAGCTCAAGATCATGACCAACCGCCTCAAGAACGCTTTCAATGGCAACGATGTGGACTTTCAGGACACCAGTGAGTATAGATCTAGGATCAGCTCATCTTATGCGAGTACTGACTCCAACCATAGAGGGAATATCGCAAAATGGAGTTTAGGTGCAATGTCATCCTACTCCTGAGGGCAAAAGCTGTGTGGACAACAGAGAGGTCTCCCTCATGGTCAAAACACTATGAAAGAGATTGTGCCATATGTTGACATTACATGACTACTGGAAATATTTGATATGTTGTTTTGATTGTCTCCAGTGTCATTCCATGTAATTTCATCAAACCATGACACCCACCATCTCAGATTGTTCTGAAATCATTTCTGTAGTTAGAAACAGATAAGATAAGAATTCCGTAAGCATTATTTTATTTAAATATAATTAGATTAAGCTAATTTATTTATAGGATTAATATAATATTCAATAATTATAGTACCTAACATCCGATTTGGACCAAAATATTTCTAACAATCAGTAAGACATGAGTAATCCGAAGAAGTGGTCAAAAGCGCAGACCCCCCACACCAATCCCACCCCAACAACGATCAGTATCAGTTCTCTATGTTTGACAAGTAGAATGGAGCTGCGGCTCAGAGTATTGTTTCTTCATCCTATGTAATGTATTCTCTGTGATTTTGGGGATGTTGTTTTCCCCTCTTCAGAAAAATGTGTCATTGAAGTCACTGGATTCATGTCCCATCCTACATCCTGGTAGTACCAGTTTCTGACCACTAGATGGTGGTGTTCCTGCTATTGGGTTATTGTTTATGGTTTTTTATAATCTCCTCCCCCCATTGTTAAAGGGATAGTTCACCCAAATGACACAATTACGTATTGGTTGTCTTACCCCGTAGCAGTTTATGGACCAGGTATGACAGCAACCCATGCTTTGGTTTCGTTTACCTGGCCACTGTTTCAAATGCTAACCTTTTAGCATCTGTGGCAGAAATCCAATGCATGTCAATTAAATTAGAAACATTTGAATTTTCACACTTCATATCCAAGTCATCTATATGTAACATCATTGAGTTACACAATACATTTTTAAATACTTTAGGATGATTTGGACAAGCGTGAAAATACTAATTTAGGTACCATTGAAAAGTTAGCATTTGAAACAATGGCTTGGTAAACAAAACCAAAACATGGGTTGCTGTCATACCAGAGGGGCAAGCAAGATTTACTCAGGGTTTCTGAAGCTAACCAGCTTCATTTAGCTTCACATTCCAGCTCAGGCTTTATCCGTACTACGACGGTGGATATTGCTCGTACGCCTGACGCTAACTCTAGCAGGCTTATAACTGTGCATGCATGTTGCACATGGCTAGTTGAACGCCAAACTCTTCATTGAGGCGATGCTGAAACATCAACCCATGGGTCGATTCAGTGCCACATTTTAATTTAATTTAATCCAAAATCTAAATTAAAGAAAAGTTATCTTACAAGTTGCACATTTAAGAGGCTGTGGTGTGAAATAGGCTTTTAGAAGTGCCGTCTTTTTTTTATATTACTTATCGTTATAGCCGACTTTGGTGTGCTTATCAATGCACAACCACAAGCGCCTTTTTCCCACTCCAATCGATAAAATATTTGTATTAAGTCATACAAAAGTGTTACTGTGAATGAAGTTTAAAATGCATTTCTAAATGTGTAATGTGATATATTTGATAATTGAAAAACATTTGCACACAAAAACATTTGATTAATAAAATATTTTACAGTCTTCTTCCTCAAATGAAGAGGATGTTGCCACAATATTTGCAAGAGGGAGGGAATCTGATTTCATTGGTTCTCAACTTGTGGCTCAGTCATTTCATTCAGGTTAAGTGGAGTTAGCTGTGAGTTAGCCTGCCCCGGAGCAGGTAAGTTCTGAATGATTCGTTGCCATAGAAATTTACCTGGATTAAAGGTGAGCCATTTTCGTGTGACCGGTTAAACTCAGAGTTGACCAAAGTTACCTTGCTAACTCCTCAAACCTGGTTCTTAGGATACCCCTCTTGACCATTGACAGCTTATAGTCTACATGTAAATGTTTATTTTGGGTAAACTATCCCTTTAATGATGAGGGCGGTGGGGGATTAAAAAAATAATAATTGGAGGAGGAACAGCACCATCTACTGATCAGAACGGGGTAATTTCAGGATGTGGGATGGGACATGAACAACTTCAATGACAAATGTTTCTGAACAGTGGGAAAAAAACATTACCAAATTCACTGAGAATACATTACATAGGATGAATAAACAATACTCTGAGCTACAGCTCCATACTACTTGTCAAACAGAGAATTGATACTATATACTCATTGTCTGGGTGTGATTGGCGTGGGGTGTCTAACGGTGCCTTAGAAAAAAGTTTGATCCAAATGTTAGGTACTATATTTATTCAATATTATATGAATCTCATAAATAAACAATTGCCAATTTGTGTGCATTCAGTTACGTTAATTTCTCAGAGATCAATTATATTTCAGCAAAATACATGTTGCAGGAAGGCTAATTTGATCAGTTTCTAACAACCTAAACGATTTCAGAACAATGACATAGTGGGTGTCTAAATCTTCTTTCTTGTGCTTTTTTGAGGTGGAACGACCCTCCATCCAGCTTGTTATGTGTGTTGCTAGCAAACCAAACCAATCCCTTTCAATCCCTTTCCAATCCCTTTCATAACATTTTTTGTTGATAAAGTAGACCTAGAGAGAGAGAATATTTAAGAAGCCTATCATCAGTGAAGAGTTAGCTCACATGATTTAAAAAGACGTCGCTATTTCAGTGCTATTTTTATAGGATTGAGCTGGAATTAAGTTACCGGCTAAAGAACTTGGTCTAAATTGTTATGCCATTTGTTATAACTGAGGTAAGATTATTATACTGTTTTATTTTATTGTGCTGCATTATGTAAATCTCATTGTGTGAGCAATGGCACAGAAACCCTAATCTGGGGCTTGAACCTGGGAGAGTATAAGGACACTGCTGACCTGCAAAACAACTAACCAAAATCTAAAACTGAGTCTTACTGGAAACATTAACCCTAACCTTAACCCATCAAATGCCTGATTCAAACGCTGTTTGTAGTTTTAAGAATTATAAAGGGATAAGGAATTAGATCATATAAAGCTTTTGGAGTACTTTCATTGCCGTGATACTATCTTTTGACCAGGTTGTGACACAGTAAACAGATGGGGGAGAATCATTGCGTGCATGTAAAGTTTAGCAGCATCTGTTGACATTTGGTTTCTGATGAATTTGACATTTACCAGGTTGCTTTTTGCTGTTCCATATACGTGTTTTATTTGTTTTTTGAAAGGTTAGAGTCAATAATTATTTCAAATGTGAAACCATCTCAATCCTCTGTCCCTTTTACAGTTTCCTCAGGCTGATGGGTCTCACTGTTCCTGATGGAGACAGTTTTAGTTGTGTTCAATGTTAGACATGAGTGGTCCAACCAGTCAGCTATTTTGGGAGAATGCTGATGATCCTATAATTGGCCACATCTCCAGCCTAGAAGATTGGTGTTATGACAGCAGATTTCCAGTCGTCAGGGAACACTGCTTGTTTAATTGATAGATTTACCAGATGAGTGACTGGAGAGCTCAGGATGCTGGAGTTTTTCTTCAGGAGGGCGGAGTCATTTCTATACACATCCTGTGCCTTGGAGTTTTTAAGATTAGTTAGGATTTTAATTATCTCCTGCTCAGGCACTTCAGCTATGTTAAAAACAGGAGAGGTAGAGTCAGGGAAAGTGATCACTTTATTTCTATGGCCAAATGTTACAATCAGGTTCTCAACTGAGTCTTTAAAGACATTGTTAAATGTTGAGGCTATTTCATCTTCATTTTAAAATTCCTTGTATTTTCCTGCTATGCTTTTACACATTTTTTGGATAATGTGTTGAGATTGTCCCATAGATGTTTACTATTTCCTCTAGCTTGGTTGATAAGACCAATATAAAAGCTGGCTATGGCCTTTCTAAGCTTGGTGACAACTTTATTGCGCAGATCCTTATAAATCCTAATCTCGGAACTTACACCTGTTTTCAGAGCAGTTTTGAGGACAAAGACTCAAAAGGTATGCTGTTGGAGACCTGCTTTTTGTCTTGTCTGTACATTCATTTCTTTTTGGTTAGCTTCTTGGTAATGACAGTCAGATTATGATCTGATATTTATTTATTTTCCACTGATGGAATTGCTTCAAAATGTTCATAGAACATGTTGTTTGATGATGGTGGGCAGTATATTGTATGCCAACAACAGTGAATGACATTTATAGTGACAGTGTTCCAGTTACTGCAATACATTTGATTTCCATTGCGCGGGTGAATTCAAGTTGGGTGCATTTAATACTTTACATCAGTGGAGGCTCCTCAGAGGAAGAAGGGGAGGACCATTCTCCTCAGTGAATATCATAAAAAAAAAAAAATTAAATATTGACAAAGTTATCTTTTTTAGATAAAACTATACTAAATATATTCACTTCACCAAATAATTGATTAAAACACGCTGATTTGCAATGAAGGTCTACAGTAGCCTCAACAGCACTCTGTACGGAAGCACAATGGTGTAGCCGGAGGAGAGTGCATAGACTAGAGGCTAGAATGAATACAACGTGGCTGTTATGAAAATGAACTTTGTTTATGCGTGATCAGAGGTGTATTCATTCTGCCGATTCTGTTGAAAAACGTTTCTTAACGCGCGGAAGCAAACAAAACGGGGATAAAAAAATTGATGAATTTGTCCAGTAGAAATGTTTGCCACTGTTGGACTAATGATTATACCCTAGATAAGCTAGATGCAGGCAAGAGTGTGTAAGGCGGTATTGAATGTGTCACTGTCTGTTCATGTGTCCCTGTTTGTCATCAAAATGTTATCTCAACCTGTGTGCACCTACGTTGTAAACATTCATTCATAGGCTAGGTTGGAGCAACCTCATGATGGGTATAGGAATAATTTGAGTATAATGCAGTAGCCTAAACCTATAGATGTTACATTGAACTGGGTGAATGGAATATGAATGACAGTCATCCAATATGCTGTAATAGAAATAAGGCCATGCTCATAAAATAAAAATGTCCTCCCTCATCTTAAACGGCACCGACCGCCACTGCTTTACATACACAAGATGCCCCCCACCCATTTGTCTGTCTTTTCTGAAAACATTGTACCCTGACATAGCATAAGCAGCCTCGGGTGATGTTTTGGTTAGCCATGTTTCAGATAAACAAAGGTAATCCAAATTTGAATCAGTCAATAGTGTTTCAATCTGATTGGTTTTTGAGGTGATGCTTCTGATGTTCAAATGACCCACGAACAATCATTTTGGTTTCTCCTGAGGATCCCAGCGAAATTTTGCTTGGTTTAATGTTTGAAAGAGGGTGAGATCGCATTTTTCGGCGGTTGTTTACAAGAGATGAATAGATAACTTGTTGGCTAGATGGATTTTGAGTAATGCATTGACTGGGCCGTTGTTCAGGACTCCAACAGCAAAACACTGATACAATCAACAGTGTAAAAATCGCCACAATCTGCCTTGGCATTATGTTTACTTTGCAAAATGTCAAACTTTTCTCCATAAAGAGCTCAACTTAGACCTCGATTTTGGCTCCTACACAAGTTAATTATGAAATGCTAGCGGCCATGGATTATGTGTAATTCAGCGCTGTATAGGTCTCGACTGACAGCTGTTCTGAACTTGAGCACATCGCACAACAAGAAGTTGCCCCCATCCCTCCCGCTAATTGGGCAACTTTTGCAAATGTTTTGTTGTCTGAGTGATGCTCTGCATGCTGTAAATCACGGAGACTCAATGTATTTTGAAAGATGAGACATTGAGGATTATAAAAAATACCGCATTGATGTCGTACAAGCAAGCCAAACACATGTGACTCCAAATAGCATTTCCATATCATAAAACTCATGTAATATACAGTGTCAACATTTATGATCACTATGTTTGATGTATAGTTACAATATGACATGGCGTCATGCCCTGGGTTATTCTGAACAGAATGAGCCTGTTTGTTGTATTGTGAAGGAAATTAGCCGCAGACCACACATCTGAATTATGATCTGCTTCTCTGAATTGCCTTTTGAAAGCCTAACACTGCAAGATCGTTTTTTATCATTTAGCTAGTTATGTTGGCAATAGAACAAGCTTTCAAATTATGCCCACCTGACCCAGATTGCGATTTATAATGGACTGTTTTTGGATTGTGTAAATAACAACAGAAATTGTGTAAAGGCAGGGATGCAGGGCTGTGTTCCAAACAAAACAACTACAAGTGTGCGTGCTCCAGTTTCTCAACAGCACAGCTAGGATAGCTTAAGAAGCACGTTATAGTTGAAGACTATTCTTTGAGTCATAAAAGTGCATTGAAATTACTTAGAAATAGTCCACACTTTGGAGAGGTGTGTGGCCACTTGGAAACCGCAGTTTGTCCTCTCACTCAAACCCTTGTCATTGTTTTTGTCTTACAAAAAAACATTTTACAGGAATTTCTGATCATGTTACTGAATGTATCCAGAGTATTTTCAGATTTTCTTATCAACAAATGAGGCGAAAAGTACAGTACATTTAAAATGCTCATCCCTCCCGAGTGGTGCAGTGGTAACTGTGCTACTAGAGATTCTGGGTTCGAGTCCAGGTTCTGTCGCAGCCGGCTGCGACCAGGAGACCCATGGGGCGGCGCACAATTAGCCCGGCGTTGTCCGTGTTAGGGGAGGGTTTGGCTGGCAGGGATGTCCTTATCCCATCGTGCACTAGTGACTCCTGTGGTGGGCCGGGCGCAGGTATACAGTGTTTCCTCCGAGACATTGGTAGCTAGCTTACGGGTTAAGTGGGCATTGTGTCAAGAAGCAGTGCGGCTTGGTTGGGTTGGGTTTTGGAGGACGCATGGCTTTCGACCTTCGCCTCTCCCTAGTCCGTACGGGAGTTGCAGCGATGAGACAAGACATAACTAGCAATTGGATACCACGAAATAGGGGAGAAAAAGGGGTTAAAAATAAATAAAATAAAAGGTAAAATGTAAACTGCGGACTAATCAACATCTTGGCCTTGTACTGTTATAGTCTCCACCCGGCACAGCCAGAAGAAGACTGGCCACCCCTCAGAGCCTGGTTCCTCTCTAGGTTTCTTCCTAGGTTCCTGCCTTTCTAGGGAGTTTTTCCTAGCCACCGTGCTTCTACATCTGCATTGCTTGCTGTTTGGGGTTTTAGGCTGGGTTTCTGTATAGCATTTTGTGACATCGGCTGATGTAAAAAGGGCTTTATAAATACATTTGATTTGATTTGAGTGTAATGTGTTTGGATTCAGTCTTGTGTCAGGTTAACTATTGTGTCCTCATCTTCAGTATAATAATTTTCCCATAATCTCCAAATTGTTCCCTTTTAATTTCTACCATGGTTAGTGATATGCTTTCCATACTTCTGTAAGAAACATTTCAATTTAGCCCTATCCATATAGGTCCATACCCACAAGTATAAGGGGAAAATCTTTTTTCTTTTTAAAACGAAACGTAGAAATGCGCCGTTTTCACATAGACTAAGGTATGGCGCTGATATAATGAATATGAGGTTGAAAAGTGGTAGAATTGCCCTGTAAGATTAACATTCTAACTTACTTATTCTCTTCAACTTCGTTATAACTGGCATATCAGCCAGAGAAACTGTATTTTTTTCTTCTAAAAAAAATGTATTTGTTTTTCTTCTCTGTCTTTGTCTTCAGGTGATGATGTCAGTGGTTCAGGAAGTGGGATGTGCACAGATGAAAACTGTCCCCGGGGCCCGCGCCTCATGGCCCCCAGCACAGACAGACCCAAAGTGTACGCCTACCCTCCGGAGAACAAGAAGGTTGTGAAAGCATCAGCTGACCACAACCCCCCATCCATCGCCCTCTACCTGCTCTCATTGGTTATGTTGCTGCTCCGGCGATAATTGACAGGGTATTCCACCAATATAGACTGAGTTTGGGACATGGGGGGCAGGACAAGGGGTGGGAAGAGAAGATGTCGTGGGGTTACTTACTTACTTTGCCAAAACAAAAAACAAACAAAAACGAATGGACTTCCTTTTGGTCTCGGATAAGAACAAAAGTAGTAATGAGTATTATATTATTCAGAGATTTTTTGGTTCTGTTCTTGTCTTTTATTTTACGGTATACGGCACCATTAGAGCTGGTCTTTTCACATTTTTATTTTGTTTTGTTTTCTGGTGTTTGGGTTCTCTGAGATATCTGTACCTAAGACATGTTAAGAGTCAATCTATAGACTATAGAGATATACAGGATGTTAGTGTTGGTTGACGCTGTGCTGTGTAAGGGGGACTTTTCAGTCATGCTGAGCCAAACGTTTGTGTTCCTAATCATGTCAACAGCCTTTATGTCTGAGGAGATGATTTATTTATTAAAAACAGAGGAATATAATCCCCCCGGAGCGTCTTTGGGCTCCCCAATATTTATAGAAAAACTACTTCTACCCCAAACTCAAACTAAATAAACTATTGATGAGTTTTATGAAAGATAATCTGGTTTCGGTAAGGCCCTAAAAACCTTAAACCCTTAAACCCACACATTACATGGAAACAGTGAGAAAATTAAAACGCTTCACATAAGCAGTTTTTCCCTCTGCTTGATAATATAAGGCAGTAATAATAGTCGTGATTATATTCACACAGACATGATCCTTCCATCCCTCCACCCTTACTTCTGTCTTTCCCAGAGCAGATCTGTTTCTCTAGGCTTTGGTGGCTCTATAGGCCCAGATGGGGAATTTTTTTGGAAACATTTTTGGACACATTACAGTGTTAGTGTGACCACAGTAGTCCTCTGTATTGACACTATATTGGCAGAATATGGTAGTATATGGGCTGTGTGGGTGTGTACTGCCATTTGTTCTGTCTCAGTGGAGGCCGGTGGGAGGAGCTTTAGGAGGACGGGCTCATTGTAATGGCTGGACTGGAATCAATGGAATGCAGTCAAACAAGTGGTTTCCATATTCCAGCCACTGCAATGAGCCCGTCCTCCTATAGCTCCTTCCACCAGCCTCCTCTGTTCTGTCTTCAGATAATGGACCTTGGTCGACATAATAATGTGTTACTTTCTTGTTAATGACTAAGATTTTATGGTACCTATGATGAATACTGTTGGACAGAGCCAGCCAGCTACAGTGGAGTGTTTTTTACATACAGCACTATAACCACTTGTTGTAAAGCAGACTGTGTACATGTGTCTGACCGACCGTTTCTCTGTTTGGACGGGTTGACTTAGGGATTGGAATTCTGTGATGATCACTCAAATAGCTTTTTCTCTCCCTCCTCTCATCTCATTCTCTTTCTTCTCACCTCCCACCTTCTTTCTCTCCCTTCTTCTCACACAGGGCCTCTCTTCCCACTCTCTCTCTCAGTTCTCTCTGCCTCCCAGGCTATTTTTCATGGTATACTATTCCTCTGTTATGAAGACCTGCAAATTATTCTCCAATGCTTTTTTTGGGGCATTATGGCAATGACAGAGCTTCATCATACTGCAACATGATTGGGATATTGTGGGAATGTTGTGGAAGGCCTTTGCTGATGAAAATCTTGCAGCCAGGGAGGAAGGATGTACTTCAACTTAGTTCAAATAATTGTCAAGGCTCTCAGTCTTAG
Source organism: Salvelinus alpinus (assembly GCF_045679555.1). Lineage (NCBI taxonomy): Eukaryota > Metazoa > Chordata > Actinopteri > Salmoniformes > Salmonidae > Salvelinus > Salvelinus alpinus. The sequence continues at coordinate 20,113,739 of NC_092115.1, forward strand.
ACCACTGTGTGGGAGGGATGGAGGTAAGGGTGTGTGTGTGTGTGTGTGTGTGTGTGTGTGTGTGTGTGTGTGTGTGTGTGTGTGTGTGTGTGTGTGTGTGTGTGTGTGTGTGTGTGTGTGTGTGTGTGTGTGTGTGTGTGTGTGTGTGTGTGTGTGTGTGTGTGTGTGTGTGTGTGATAAAGAAGGTCTTCTTGGGCTTATTCAACAAGATAGAAACATATTGTATAGAACTGATTCAATGCTTTACTCCACATGATATTAAAAACATTGTCTCTTGTACAGCAATATATTTCTATCCACAGACTGAATAGGCCCTCTTAGGGACGAGTGGAGATGTTTTGATACGGTCTGCGCTCGTCAATAGCCGACATCGAAAGTGCAATCAATGAGGAGATTGGAGAGATTTATGACTCCAGAGACAAGGTCATACACTAGAACTGAGGTCTTCAGCCTATGACTGTGCACTAGAACTGAGGTCTTCAGCCTATGACTGTGCACTAGAACTGAGGTCTTCAGCCTATGACTGTGCACTAGAACTGAGGTCTTCAGCCTATGACTGTGCACTAGAACTGAGGTAGCAAAGCAACACGTCCATTAGGCATGACCTTTTTGGTTTCTGAGGCAGGAATTTCGGGAGGACACACAGGAACTGACATGATCCCGTTCAGAACCATAGAGTTCAGAACACTCAAGTAGGAGAACTGCAGTAGTTTTCAAAGCCGGTCCTGGCGGATCCTTTTGTATCCAGGTTTTCCTTCCAACCTTCACACAATTATATTCCATTGATCTGATATGCACTACATTATTCAATTGATAGATTGAGTGAAAACCCTACAAGAGTCCTCTTGGACCGGTTATGAACCTTATGAACCTCTGTTAAATAGGTTACGTGTGAAGAGGCCAATAAATATTTTGATAGATTTTGTGACATGGTAGTGCTCTGATAAAGAGGGTACCATGTGAGCTTGTGTAGGGGTCCCTGGTTTTAAACTGCCGTATCTGCCGGTGTGACTGCCCCGCAGTGACATTCCAATGCAAAAAGAAAACTAACCACTTTTACTCACGACGACTTCACTCACTTTCAATGGACACGCTTCGCAATGCCACCGGACAAAATTTGCACAACCCCCCAACACCCTTACTCCCCCTCTTCTCTCCTCCAACCACTCTCGCGCTCTAATCTGAATAGTTCAAAGTCCACTGCCTCTTATTAAACGCTGCACTTTTATGACGCAAGAGGCCTAGGTAATCGATAGGATGGCAATCTGCACAAAGACAGAGATCACAAGATGGTGGATTGATAGGCGAGTCGACACTCCATATACGTCTACTGATTAGGATTATGCAGATGGAGATGGACCACTGAGATGGCTGCAGTCTGAGAAGGGTGAAATAGCAATGTCAGATTTGGGATGAAATAATATTGAAATCTTTCGAACACGTTTGCTCTAGCATGCCTGGGGTTTTGCAAATGGATGTGGTTTGCAGTTATGGCCCTATTTTGTCCATTAAGCCAGGCCAGCTCAATCAAGCACAGATAAAGTATTTGAAATTATTTCAAATATTATTTGAGCCTAGGTCTGATATAACCAGTGGCCCTGAACACTACTCTTTCCCCTTCACAAGTTGAATGTGGCAAGCATTTCCCAAAGGTGACGATTTGAAAGAAAACCATAGCATTCTTTTTTTTTTTTTTTTTTTTTTTTACATTTGGAGAGGTTGTGTTTATGGTGATGGTAGATGCAAGAAGAAAGTGTTTTGAGTCAATATGTGTAATTTGCTGTTGTTTGTTCCTGGAACCTTGTGTCAATTATATACGTTGTAAGATTTTCAAGATGTCCTGTGTTATGTTCATTTTGTGGTGGATTTTTGTGTCAGTGATATTCTATGAATGCATGGATGAATGGACTTTATCGACGGCCCCCAGAGGGGAAATTCCAAGACAAGAGGATGCCTTGACAAACCAACAGGAGAGTCGTAGAGAGAAAAGCAGGGTTCACACACACACACACAAAAATTGATAAGCTTGTTAGTCAACAATACATTTTATTCTGGGCCTTTTTCCAAGGGAGAAGGCCAGCCTCACTCTTACCTACATTTTCCATATCATTACAAAACAGCTATTATACACATTTTTGACAGTAAACTGGATTGGAACGCTGTGTATGTTGCACTGCCTTGGGGTGGTAAACTAATAAAACTGATGCAGTCCGATTGAAATGCACTTTGCCATTTTGATAGCGCTACAGTCCTCACCCATTACATATGTTGACATCCATAATAAGGATACAGACATGTATTTTCTTGTTTGAGTAGTGATTTATGCAAACTGCAACAGTTTGCGGGACTTGAACTTCCAGTTATTGCGCTGATGCTAGATAACAATTGCACTAGCGCTGGTTAGCAACTTCCTTCCAACTGCACGCAGAGATATAAAAATGGTATCCACAAGTTCATCTGACTCTGGGGAAGTAGATAGGGGGGAGCCCTTTCCACCAAATGTGGGGAGAGAGAAAGAAAGGAACACAGGTCAACACAACATCCGCTCGACTGCTGATGTCAGAGCTAACATCTGTCAACAGGGACCAGCCGCTAGCTACGCCGTGTGTTAAGTGGTTTGTCTTGTCTGTTTGGATGGATGGACAGTCCACTAGCTACTAGCTTTCAGTTCATCTCCCAGGGAAGTTTTGGCACATTTTACTCATTGATGATGCTCTGGGAGACTGACAAGTTCTAGTTCATAGAACATTTCCTCTCTGGGTTCCTCCGAGAACCAAAGAGAAGAAGAACCTGTGCTGTTACTCAGTGTATCATTGAAAGAACTTCGATTCATAGGAACACCGAGTACGTTTGATGAACAAATGTCTGAGTGTAACCTAACCGGCTCTCTCTCTCTCTCTCTCTCTCTCTCCTAGTGAGAACATGTCAATCTCAGGACAGAGCCACACTGACATTGCTCACAGCAAAGACATTGTTTGATGTCACAACACCAAAGGAATTAGAAAGAGCCAGACAGACACCAGCTGTGTCTCATTCTGTGGTGTAAATCAATCATTGTAAATGCTTTACACTTTGGTTATTTTTCTCCCAGTCATGAGACAACTAGTGTGTAACCCTGACCAGACCCATGGGTTGGTGTAACTTTACACAAATTCCCAGGTTTTCCAGAAATCCCGGTTGGAAGATTCCCCAATCAGAAAGGAATAATAAAAAAAAGGTCTTCCAACCAGGATTTCTGGAGAAGTTACCAGAACTTTGGAATCATGGACAAGAGTAACTTATAAGAAATCGTCTGAAGCCTGCATAGATGATGTCAAAGGAATACATGTGGGCTACAAAACATGATTAACTGCAGGTTTGTTTATCAGGCCTACTGATAATACCTCCCCACTGATTCTGTCTAGCCATGTTTAACTGCATATTATGATGATTGGACATTTTGACAGGACTACGCATCCATAAACACACTGAGAACTTGTTCTCAACTGGCCAACCTGGTTAAATAAAGGTGAAATAAATAAAAAAACACGCACACACATACATAAAATGCACAACTAAGTCAGAAACATAAGCATGTGTGTGTGTGCACGCAAACACACACACACACGCCCCTCACCCTCTCACACACTCTGTTCTCTGCCATGCTGAATTGACAACCTTGTTGACGCCTTGCCCTTTCGTTCAAAGCGCTTTTATGAGTGACTACTGACTCACCGCAGTGGTACAGACTTCATATCTGAAATATCAGCCCTCCAGGCCAAAACACTCGTCGATAAAATCTCTCTCTATCAGAGCATGTCTAGGACCCTAGACATCCTCTGATAGACTCAAGTGTACTGGAACTCAAAGAGTGGATTATACCAGTGTACAAGAGGATGAAGGATTCTACCCTATTAAAGGAGATATTATGTTATGAAAAACGGGTCATGATTGTTCCATTGTAAACATAATTGTTTCGGAACAGGTGCATGGGGGTAAGGCTACAGCTATGACCTACAGTATATCAGATGATAAATCATACCATCATATTGCCAATTCTCTGATCAGTTTAACTTTTTAAAATCATTATACATAGCATTACATGAGCAGGGGGGACCTGACCTGAGATCAGCAATCCTACTCTCAGAAGCTCTGTGAATACATGCCCAAAACAATAACCTTTATTGTTTGTTATATACTGTAAATAATAAGCTCAATTTATTGTTTCAGTCCTTCATTCACATCTGTCTTTGAGTGAGGATTACAGTGTAAACAAGCAGCCTTCAACTGTAATACAAGAAATGTATAGCTGACTGAAAAATCCCCTTAAAGCTGCAATCAGCAGTTAAGATGGCACCGAAGAGGATGGCTGAGGTTTTAAACGTCCGTAACCAATTGTGCTATTTGGTTCATTTTTTTGTGTTGTTTGTAACTTATTTTTTTACTTATTTTGTACAAAATGTTGCTGCTACCGTCTCTTATGACCAAAAATTACTTCTGAACATCAGAACTGGGATTAATCACCACGAACTGCAAGAAGGTTTTTCCTTTAACGAGTCTGACGAGAAAGATATACTGCTCTCCCGGGAACAGGCCCAGATCCCCGTTATTTGCGTGAAGTCAAGACGGAGGAAAAGAGGACGCAGATCGGGCTGCTTTTTGAGAATCCGTAGGCGAGTGAGTAAACTCCCACTGCCAACAATTCTACTTGCTAACATGCAATCATTGGAAAATACAATTGATGACCTACGATTACGATTATCCTACCAACGGGACATTAAGAACTGTAATATCTTATATTTCACCTAGTCGTGGCTGAACGACGACACGGATAATATAGAGCTGGAGGAATTTTCAATGCACCGGCAGAACAGAAATGCTACGTCTGGTAAGAGGAGGGGTGGGGGTGTGTGTCTTTTTGTCAATAACAGCTGGTGCGCAATGTCTAACATAAGTCTCAAGGTATTGCTCGCCTGAGGTAGAGTACCTTATGATAAGCTGTAGACCACACTATCTACCAAGAGAGTTCTCATCTATATTATTAGGCGTCTATTTACCACCACAGAACGATGCTGGCACTAAGACCGCACTCAACTAACTCTATAAGGCTATAAGCAAACAAGAAAGTGCTCACCCAGAAGCGGTGCTCCTAGTGGCCGGGGACTTTAATGCAGGCAAACTTAAATCAGTTTTACCAGCATGTCACATGTGCAACCAGAGGAAAAACAACTCTCGACCACCTTTACTCCACACATAGAGATACATACAAAGCTCTCCCCCACCGTCCATTTGGCAAATCTAACCATAATTCTATCCTCCTGATACCTGCCCTCAAGCAAAAACTAAAGCAGTAAGTACCAGTGACTCGCTCAATACGAAAGTGGTCAGATGACGCGGATGCTACGCTACAGGACTGTTTTTCTAGCACAGACTGGAATATGTTCCGGGATTCATCCAATGGCATTAAGGAGTATACCACCTCAGTCATCGGCTTCATCATTAAGTGCATCGACGACGTCATCCCCACAGTGGCCGTACGTACATATCCCAACCAGAAGCCATGGATTACAGGCAACATCCGCATCGAGCTAAAGGCTAGAGCTGCCGCTTTCAAGGAGCGGGACACTAATCCGGAAGCCTATGAGAAATCCGTTATTCCCTCAGACGAACCATCAAACAAGCAAAGCATCAATACAGGATTAAGATTGAATCCTAATACACCGGCTCTGGCCCTGTGGCAGGGCTTGAAAACTATTACTGACTACAAAGGGAATCCCAGTCGCGAGCTGCCAAGTGACGTGAGCCTACCAGACGAGCTAAATGCCTTTTATGGTCGCTTCGAGGCAGGCAACATTGAAGCATGCATGAGAGCACCAGCTGTTCTGGATGACTGTGTGATAACGCTCTCAGTAGCCGATGTGAGCAAGACCTTTAAACAGGTCAACATTCACAAAGTCGCAGGGCCAGATGGATTACCAGGACGTGTACTCAAAGCATGTGCGGACCAACTGGCAAGTGTCTTCACCGACATTTTCAACCTCTCCCTGTCTGAGTCTGTAATACCTACATGTTTCAAGCAGACCACCATAGTCCCCTAGCCTAAGGAAGCTAAGGCAACCTGCCTAATTATTACCACCCCGTAGCACTCACGTCGGTAGCCATGAAGTGCTTTGAAAGGCTGGTCATGGCTCACATCAACAGCATCCTCCTGGATACCCTAGACCCACTCCAAATTGGCATACCGCCCCAACAGATCCACAGATGCAGTCTCTATTGCACTCCACACTGCCCTTTCCCACCTGGACAAAAGGAACACCTTTAGTCAATGAATGCTGTTCATTGACTACAGCTCAGCGTTCAACACCATAGTGCCCACTAAGCTAAGGACACTGGGACTAAACACCGCCCTCTGCAACTGGATCCTGGACTTCCTGACGGGCCACCACCAGGTCGTAAGGGTAGGCTACAAAACGTCTGCCACGCTGATCCTCAACACTGGGGCCCCTCAGAGGTGGGTACTTAGTCCCCTCCTGTACTCCCTGTTCACCCACGACTGCGTGGCCAATCTCGACTCCAACACAATGATTAAGTTTGCTGACGACACAACAGTGGTAGGCCTGATCACTGACAATGATGAGATAGCCTATAGGGAGGAGGTCAGAGAACTGGCAGCGTCGTGCCCGGACAACAATGTCAGCAAGACAAAGGAGCTGATCGTGGACTACAGGAAAAGGTGGGCCGAACAAGCCCCCATTAACATCAACAGGGCTGTAGTGGAGCAGGTCGCGAGTTTCAAGTGTCCACATCACCAACGCTCTATCATGGTCCAAACACACCAAGGCAGTCGTGAAGAGGGCACGACAATACATTTTCCCCCTCAGGAGACTGAAAAGATTTGGCATGGGTCCCCAGATCCTCAAAAAGTTACACAGCTGCACCATCGAGAGCATCCTGACAGGTTGCATTACCGCCTGGTATGGCAACTGCTCGGCATCTGACCATAAGGTGCTACAGAGGGTAGTGCGAACAGCCCAGTACATCACTGGGGCCAAGCTTCCTGCCATCCAGGACCTATATAATAGGCGTTGTCAGAGGAAAGCCCATAAAATTGTCAGACTCCAGACACCCAAGTCATAGACTGTTTTCTCCGCTACCTCACAGGAAGCGGTACCGGAGCGCCAAGTCTAGGATCAAAAGGCCCCTTAACAGCTTCTATCCCCAAGCCATAAGACTGCTGAACAATTAATCAAATGGCCACCAGACTATTACATTGAACCCCCCTCCATTTGTTTTGTACACTGCTGCTACTCGCTGTTTATTATCTATGCATAGTCACTTCAAATTACCTCTAACCTGTACCCCTGCTCACTGACTCGATACCGGTACCCCCTGTATATAGCCTCATTACTGTTATGTTATTATGTTACTTTTTATAGTTTTTACTTGAGTTTATTTGGTAAATATTTTCTTAACTCTTCTTGAACTGCACTGTTGGTTAAGGGCTTGTAAGTAAGCATTTCACGTTAAGGTCTATACTTGTTGTATTCGGCGCATGTGACAAATAAAGTTTGATTTGAAACAATAACAAAGCGTTCTACACACCCGTTTCGAGGGATGGGGTTGGAGAAATGTAACTACTCAAATCTATAGACAGAGCTATAGATGCAAGGATTGACCATCCATGATATAAAAATTATAGTTTGGAGGCTATATATCATTTGTCTACGTTTACTTTGTTTACAAAACAAGCTTATATTTTTGATTGTGATGGGTTTCGACAGTTGAACTACAGTGGCAAGAAAAAGTTCGTGAACCCTTTGGAATTACCTGGATTTCTTCATAAATTGGTCATCAAATTTGATCTGTTCTTCATCTAAGTCACAACAATAAACAAGCATAGTGTTCTTAAATTAATAACACACAAATTATTGTATTTTCCTTGTCTATATTGAATACATTATTTAAACATTCACAGTGTATGTTGGAAAAAGTATGTGAACCGCTAGGCTAATGACTTCTGCAAAAGCTAATTGGAGTCCAATCAATGAGACGAGATTGGATGTTGGTTAGAGCTGCCTTGCCCTATAAAAAACATTCACAAAATTTGAGTTTGCTATTCACAAGAAGCATTGCTTGATGTGAACCGTGCCTTGAACAAAAGAGATCTCAGAAGACCTAAGATTAAGAATAGTTGACTTTCATAAAGCTGGAAAGGGTTACAAAAGTATCTCTAAAAGCCTTGATGTTCATCAGTCCACGGTAAGACAAATTGTCTATAAATGGAGAAAGTTCAACACTGTTGCTACTCTCCCTATTGAGATATTGTGGCATGACCTCAAGAGAGCAGTTCACACCAGACATCCCAAGAATATTGCTGAACTGAAACAGTTTTGTAAAAAGGAATGGTCCAAGATTCCTCCTGACCGTTGTGCAGGTCTGATCCGCAAGTACAGAAAACGTTTGGTTGAGGTTATTGTTGCCAAAGGAGGGTCAGCCAGTTATTAAATCCAAGGGTTCACATACTTTTTCCTCCCTGCACTGTGAATGTTTACATGTGAGTGTTCAATAAAGACATGAAAACGTGTAATTGTTTGTGTGTTATTAGTTTAAGCAGACTGGGTTTGTCTATTGTTGTGGCCTAGATGAAGATCAGATCAAATTTTATGATCAATATACTTTTTCTTGCCACTAAGTTCATGAGACATTTATAAGTTATATTCTTCAAGAATCATTGGGTACATATCATTAATTTATAGTACAAAAATGTATGTGGCAACTGCAGATTGCCCCTTTAAAGTCCACTTTAAAACATCCACTTCAGAATAGCGAGATACGGCCAAAGATGCAGAAGCAAAGGAAGCAGTGGTGTTCAAACACATCTCCTTAAATGGCCTGTGGACTCACCCGAGTGTGTCTCTTAAATGGCCTGTGGACTCACCCGAGTGTGTCTCTTAAATGGCCTGTGGACTCACCCGAGTGTGTCTCTTAAATGGCCTGTGGACTCACCCGAGTGTGTCTCTTAAATGGCCTGTGGACTCACCCGAGTGTGTCTCTTAAATGGCCTGTGGACTCACCCGAGTGTGTCTCTTAAATGGCCTGTGGACTCACCCGAGTGTGTCTCTTAAATGGCCTGTGGACTCACCCGAGTGTGTCTCTTAAATGGCCTGTGGACTCACCCGAGTGTGTCTCTTAAATGGCCTGTGGACTCACCCGAGTGTGTCTCTTAAATGGCCTGTGGACTCACCCGAGTGTGTCTCTTAAATGGCCTGTGGACTCACCCGAGTGTGTCTCTTAAATGGCCTGTGGACTCACCCGAGTGTGTCTCTTAAATGGCCTGTGGACTCACCGAGTGTCTCTTAAATGGCCTGTGGACTCACCCGAGTGTGTCTCTTAAATGGCCTGTGGACTCACCCGAGTGTGTCTCTTAAATGGCCTGTGGACTCACCCGAGTGTGTCTCTTAAATGGCCTGTGGACTCACCCGAGTGTGTCTCTTAAATGGCCTGTGGACTCACCCGAGTGTGTCTCTTGGCTGGGAAGTGTGATATTTCTCCTTTTATGTCATGTAATAAATATTTTACGATAACATGTTTATAGATCACATTCAGGGAATTCCAATGGCCGGCTGTCTGTCATTTGGTCTGTCAGTCTCTCTCTCTTTCTAGATGACACAGGCCAGATCACGCTGTTAGCTAAGTGTTGTTGATCCAGCCCTCTGTTTGAGCTGGCATCAGAGAAAAGCAACATAGTTTGTTTTCTTTATCAGAGATTTATATTTTACTCAGTAATTAATGTTGTTGTCCTGTTTCTTACCATGAGTCATCAATTGATCACCCTGTAATCAATCTACTGTGCTGTCTGTGTTCTCGTTTCCAAAAGCAATGCTGGTGACCTTGAGGGGTATAGTCTGGGAGGTCAATTAAATATTGTCTATCATAAAGCCAAGATCTCTGTCCAAAACGCCAACCTATCCATATTCTATCTTATGTTTTACACTCTTTCAGTCTTTGTTTTTAATGATTACTCAGAGTCAACACCATTCAGACACTGGTATTTGTAGCCATGTATATACCGCCACATTGTGCCTGTGGTAGTTCATTACAGCATTCCTGCACAGACAGCGTGTACCCCGAAGAGCCAAATATAATCAAAGCCAATACAGGTGAAGCATGTTTTTTTATGCATTTCCGATATGAGGGTAGTCAGGGTTCAGGTTCAGGGTTAAGGGGTCAGACTGTGGGGTCAGGGGTGACTTTGTCCAGCCCAGACACAGCCATTTCGAAGGCGTGTATGACCTCAGAGCTGGTCCTGGTGTCCTCTTCATTCTACAATAAGAATGACAGACCTGTCAATACAGGGGTATACAGCTACTGTACTTGTAGCTACTTTATAGCTTATCTACCTTCATTCTACAGTAGTGAGGGCCCTGCCGCCCATTACTGAAATTCATATAGATCAGATTAAGCCATACTCTCTGTGGCACAACACAACAGTACCACCTTTAATACAACAATAGTGAGGACTCACAGGACAGTCATGTAGAACTTACAATGGTCTCTGGGACCAGTAGGTGGCACAGTCGTTTGATAGTTGTCTTCTGGGACAGGATCTTTTTCTGTTTCCTGATTAAAAGAGAGAGAAAGGAGCGTCACCAATACCGTACAGAATCAAGCATGCTTTTGTTCACTTTATTATCTTTTGAAAAGACAAAAAAAGCAAAGATACATTCGGGCAGAGGGTAACATATGAAAATATGATAAATTGGGTGGTTCGAGCCCTGAATGCTGATTGGCTGACACCCGTGGTATATCGGACAAACATGTCTTTTTACTGATCTAATTATGTTGGTAACCAGTTTATAATAGCAATAAGGCACCCTGGGGGTTGTGGTATATGGCCAATATACCATGGCTAAGGGCTGTATCCAGGCACTCTGCATTGTGTTGTGCATAAGAACAGCCCTTAGCCGTGGTATATTGGCCATATACCACAGACCCCCGTGCCTGATTGCTTAATTATACAACATAAAACACTTATTTTCACAGGGGAGAAACATTGCATGTGTATGGGCCAGGGAACATTGGTTGTGTGAGAGTAGGCCTAGAATCAGACAGTGAGAGCAGAGTAGGCTATCATTACCCCAAATAGGTGACAAGTATTAATAGGCCAACATAGACAGATCCAAAGCAGACATTACATGGAGCATAATTCATTTCCAACACCACCTGTGGCTCGCTCTGCAGGTCTAGGCTAAGCTACATCAACATGGTATCTCTCTGTATGGTTATTCAAATGATCAAACTGAGCCTACAGGAGGACAAAACCTTGTCCTCACAACTCACAAACTTCTACAGATGCACAATCGAGAGCATCCTGTCGGGCTGTATCACCGCCTGGTACGGCAACTGCTCCGCCCACAACCGTAAGGCTCTCCAGAGGGTAGTGAGGTCTGCAGAACGCATCACCGGGGGCAAACTACCTGCCCTCCAGGACACCTACACCACCCGATGTCACAGGAAGGCCATAAAGATCATCAAGGACAACAACCACCCAAGCCACTGCCTGTTCACCCCGCTATCATCCAGAAGGCGAGGTCAGTACAGGTGCATCAAAGCAGGGACCGAGAGACTGAAAAACAGCTTCTATCTCAAGGCCATCAGACTGTTAAACAGCCACCACTAACATTTAGCGGCCGCTGCCAACATACTGACTCAACTCCAGCCACTTTAAAAATGGGAATTGATGGAAATTATGTAAAAATGTACCACTAGCCACTTTAAACAATGCCACTTAATATAATGTTTACATACCCTACATTACCCATCTCATATGTATATACTGTACTCTATATCATCTACTGCATCTTGCCATCTTTATGTAATACATGTACCACTAGCCACTTTAAACTATGCCACTTTATGTTTACATACCCTACAGTACTCATCTCATATGTATATACCGTACTCTATACCATCTACTGCATCTGCCATGCCGTTCTGTACCACCACTCATTCATATATCTTTATGTACATATTCTTTATCCCTTTACACTTGTGTGTGTGTGTAAGGTAGTAGTTGTGGAATTGTTAGGTTAGATTACTTGTTGGTTATTACTGCATTGTCGGAACTAGAAGCACAAGCATTTCGCTACACTCGCATTAACATCTGCTAACCATGTGTATGTGACTAATAAAATTTGATTTGATTTGATTTGATTTGTATGGCTGAGGCAGCAGTGGGCATGTCTGCATGCCAAGTGGCACCCTGTTCCCTACATAGTGCACTACTTTTGACCAGAGTGGTTCACTATGTAGTGGGTAGGGTGCCATTTGGGATGCATCTTATGCCTTATATGGATGAGACAGCATTATTTTAAATATATATTTTCAACGTTGTTTTTGTATTGACAACGAGGGACACCATTATGCTAATTGTGCTAACATAAAACTGGATATGTTACACAGGGCATTATGGGTATTGTAGTATATAATGCTACAGTTATCAATCAGAAGACCTTGCCAGGTCTCAATAGAAGAGATACACTGAGTATACCAAACATTAATAACCCTTTTCTAATATTGTGTTGGGACATGGACTCTACAAGGTGTCGAAAGCGTTCCACAGGGATGCTGGCCCATGTTGACTCCAATGCTTCCCACAGTTGTCAAGTTGGCTGGATGTCTTTTGGGTGGTGAACCATTCTTGATACACACAGGAAACTGTTGTTAAAACCCAGCAGCATTGCAGTTCTAGACACAAACTGTTGCGCCTGGTACCTACTAATATACCCAGTACATATTTTGTCTTGCTCATTCACCCTATGACTGGCACACATACACAATCCATATCTCAATTCTGTCAAGGCTTAGAAATCATTATTTAACGTCTCTTCTCCCCTTCAGCTACACTGATTGAAGTGGATTTAACAAGTGACATCAATAAGGGATCATAGCTTTCACCTGTATTCACCTGGTCAGTCTGTCATGGAAAGAGCAGGTGTTAATTTTTTGTACACTCAGTGTGTCTCTTACAGTGTGTGTCTTACTACAGTAAGATATACACTGTAGTGTTGAGCTGCGGTGTTGGGAATGTTAACTGTACCTGAAGGTTTCGTAGCGCTCGTCCAGCTTCCTCTGGTTGAGAACATAGAGGTCCTTGGAGTATTGGCCCCACATGGTCCTGAGGTCCCTGCGGTGGGCCACAGAACGCTCCTGGGCCTTACTCAGAATGTCCCTGTACGTCACTGATCCAGCCGTAACATCACCAAGGGGTCAAGGAAGGAACACTGGCTGTGATGTCATGTACAGTGCCATCAGAAAGTATTCACACCCCTTGACTTTTTCAGCATTTTGTTGTGTTACAGCCTGAATTTAAAATGGA